>NC_139435.1:12697645-12940145 GCF_905368555.1 Meleagris gallopavo | reverse complement strand
TCTTTATGAAAATCTTGCAAAACAACAACCAAATCTACATGCAATAACTTAATCATATTAATTCAGGGTTAATGGGATTAATGCCTGTGGATCATTGCAGATCCTTACTTGGGATGGGGCCTGCCAACAACAATTAGTTACTCTGGGATAATTTCAGGTGCCTGACTTTACCAGGGCCTGATTTCTGCTGGGCCTGATTTCACCATAGTTGCTACTTATTCTATCTCTGCTGTAAATCTGGGCAGCTTCTGCTACAGGCTAAGCATTCTTGGAGAAATGTCTGCTGTGTGTGGTAGCAGAAGCAGTTCAGCAACCTGACAGAACTACTCTCATCATTCAAAAAGGGATGCCTTGCTCAAGGAATCAAGGGGATTAATGAATCTGAAGCATTGCTATCCAGAGTCAGATAGTACTTGATAAGCTTGGGAGTGCTCCACACCACCATCATCAGTGGTGTAGCAACATCACAGGGATGCTCAGTATCCCAGTCCACTCAGGACTGATATAGTATGTCAAATGGAAGTACAAGAAGTCTAATGCATATTTGCTTTATATTGTCCCATATTCATGATGAGAAGTATATAAATAATGACTGAAACGTATTCCTTGTCATTTAAGGATTTTTTTTTTCCTATGGATAGGACTATATAAGGAAGCCAAGTTATTGTGGGTTGTTTTACTGTCTTCATTACTCAATCATTTGCACTCCAGCTATCCTTGTGAAATTGTATGGAGTTTGTTTTGCAGTCTACGTACTTAAGGGACCTTAAGCAAACTGATGCCTTTCATAATGCCCCTCCTGCCAGCACTTAAAATGTAATGATTCATCTGATGGATCGTTTAAATTAACTTAAGTAAACAGAGACTTCCAGTAAAAAATGGAAGTGAGAACATTAAAGCAGCAGCCAATTTGTTTTCCAAAATGAAAGAAGAATAAATTTTTATGGTATGTTACCTGTAGGATAACAAGTCTTGGAAACATCAGAAGAGACTAGCAGTAGATAAATTACAAATTCTAACCTTACAGAATCATAGAATCATAGAATGGCTTGGATTGGAAGTCACCACAAAATCATCTAGTTCCAAATCCCTGCCATGGCTTGGTTGTCACCTAATTGATCAGACTGCTTAGGATCCCATTCAACCTGGCCTTGAACGTTTCCAGACCTGGGGCCTCTCTGGGCAGCCTGTGCTGGTGCCTCATCACCCTTTGAGTAAAGAATTTCTGCCTAATATCTAACCTTCTTTTAGTTCAAAACCATCCTTGTGTGTCATATCGCTTTCAGACTCTGTAAAAAGTTAATCTCCACCTTGTTTATAAGCTCACTTTAAGCACTGGAAGGCCACAATGAGGTCTCCCCAGAACCTTCTATTGCCTAGAAGTCCAGTTCTCTCAGTTTTTCTTCAGAGGAGAGATATTTGTGTCATCCTCCAGAACCATTCCAACAGCTCCACATTTTTATTGTGCTGAGGTCCCCTGGCTAAGAGACCTGGGTGCAGTACTGCAGGTAGGGCCTCTTGAGGGCAGAGCAGAGGGAACGCTCTTCTCTTCCCCTGCTGGCAGTCCCTCTTTTGATGCAACCCAGGATGCAATTGGTCTTCCAGGCTGCAAGTGCTTACTACAGGCTAGTGTCAAGCTTTTTGCCCACCAGACTCCCAAGTCCTTCTCTCCAGGGCTGCTCTCAATGAGTTCCTCTCCCATTCTGTACACATATGTGGGATTGTCCTTATACTTTGCCTTGCTGAACCTCATTGGATTCATGTGGTTCCACTTTTCAAGACTGTCCAGGTCTCTCTGGATGGCATCCCTTTCTTCTATTCTTTCAACTGCACCGTTCAGCTTGGTATCATCAGCAAATTTGCTGAAGCGACTTGATTCCACTATGCCATTGACAAAGATGTTAAAGAATACTTGACAAAAGACAGACCGCTGGACACCACTCTGGCTGCAAATTCCACTATGTAATTCAGCCTTCAAATTCATTAAATTCCATTTCTCTCCAATCTTGAGGCAAAGGTGTTGTATCTTCCTTCTTACAGATACCTGTTACATCATCAGATATTAGAGTCAAAATCTGACTGAGAACTTGCTTATTTTTCCAATATCTATGGAGATGAAAGTTTTACCTTAAAATTATCTGAAATTTTATTATTTTTTCTCTTCTTCTTCTTTTTTTTTAAATCATATCCAAATATAAATGGCTTTCCCCTAAATTATGGATTTCATCATTTTGAACACAAGAAGGATCATTAAATTGTGATTTGCTCTTCTCCATGACATGTTGAAACCTCCAGCGCAGTTAAGTTCTGAGCGTAAATGCTGTTCCTGAAGGAACACAGACCTGCATTCACCACTCGCTGTGCTGCAAATGGAAGATGAAAGAGCCTGGCTCATCTCTTGAGAAGAAACATTCTTTCATTGCATCCTGTTGTATAAAAGTCCATCCAAGAAGCTGGCCCATGTGCTTTTAATCTGTCAGCCAACATAAGAAATATTGAGTACGTCTGATGTTGTTCTCACAAATTTTAATGATTCTGCTGATTCTTCAGCTCATCTTTTTCTAGTGCTAACCCTCTTGACAACTCACTCAAAGCATGACCAAATACTCAAGGGCATAAACTGTAGAACTTTCTCTTTCAGCTCTCTGACAATGCACAGCATTATTTCATTACTCTAGCATGTAAATATACAGAGGGAAAACAGAGAAACCAGGACCTTGCTTCCTTTGTGGATTCTAGCATGGCTGCTTATTAGTGCACATACATTGCCAGTGATTCCTGAGCATGAAACATAAACCTGTGCTCACCTATGGCTGAGTGGAAAGTTTGTTATACATCAATTCAGCCAAAAAACTCCTCAGAGATATTCTTTTGATATATTTCACTTCACTGACAAGCTGTGATTCGTGAAATCTGTGTTTAACATCAGCTTGTGTGTCAGACAGATGCCGAAATGGACTGGCTTAGCATACTCTAACCTACATTGCTGCAAATTTTGTGTGCTTTAAAAGGCAAAGCATGCTCAGAAATAACTACAGGATATCTGTGCAGGCATTTACAAAGACCATAATCACATTCCTGCATTGGTTTTGAGGTATGTTCTCAGCTTGCTCTGATCTCTGCAGACAAGCTCATTTTCATATACTAGGTTCTGCCTCAGATACTAGTGGAAAAAAATTATTATTATAACTATTATTTAAATAGTAAGTTGAATGAATATAGAAGGCCAAATTAACAGCAAAGATGAGACCAGCAAAAGCAATTAAGCAAAGATTTTAAGCCAGTATATCTAATAGAAACTTGATCCTGGGGAGCAGCTATTGTTGGAGCTGGTTAATGGGAGGAAATTAATAATTTGAATTATATTTTCTCCCAGAACACTGTGGTTCAATTAAAAAAAAAAAAAAAAAAAAGCTTTTTTTATTAAATTTTCATCTGAATTGATTGGAAAGAGGTTAGCTAAGAAGTATAGTTCAGTTGTAACTGATCAGGTTTTGGGTTTTCTTAGGCTATGCTTCCTTGTGATCTTTCACCTGCTCAGATTATATTTTCTGATAAATATGTTGTGCAATTTCTTGTTTGCTGTGTTTTAGCTATTAGCCTCTATTCCCTCTCACCTATGGGAAGTGGCTCTGCATTTTAGTGGGGACTTTTTAGATGTACAAGCAAGCAATTTTTTCCAGTGTTGAGCTGAACTGGGACCGGTCTCACTGCCACATGCAGGGTTTACTTTTGTGCCATGGCCTTTGCAGTCTTGCAGATTCATTTCACACTGTTTGCTACTTCTCAGTTGCAGAAGGAGCCTCCTGCCACCATCCCCACCAGCAGCTAGCACAAAAATGCCCTCCCTGCTTTTTCACAAAGACAAGGGAGATAGGGAGATGTAAGAAGACAACTCCCCTTTTGTTCACACATTCATTCACAGCTATCGTTACCACTTCTTCTAATCTTCGTTTCTCATCCTATGAGGTATGTACAGTCTTCATCATACAAGGACTAACCTTCTCCTATTCTGAGAAAGGTACAAGTTGAGAGGAAATATTTCAACTAAATATTTACCCCCAGTTAAGTAATTATTGTACTTACATATTTTTGTTTTGTCTCAAAATATCTATAGAGGTACCATTCTTTCTAAAGTCAAATTCAGAAAAATTGTAACCTGAGTACTTGAGATGACATTTACCATAAAACACAAATACCTTGAAAATGAATGCAGTCTCCCAGGAAAATAGGAAATTTACTTGTAAATAATGCAGTGTTTTGAACTCTTCTTCCTTAAAGAGGAAAACATCAAGTATATTTTAGATTGAACAGAAATTTAACATTGACTCAGTTTTATATTTTTTTCCTCATGACAGAATGAGAGAAATTTTAGAGACTCCACCATGAGTAGAATTTGTTCTCAAGTCACCACAGAAACAAGAGATCATCAAACTTAGTTAAAGAAAATGAAAATGAAATCACACAGGTAAATACAAACCGTTAATCTGTGTTCTTAGCTCAGTCTCAGTCTCTATGGCTGTTTACGAGAAGAGAAAAGTAAGTAATCCCAAATAATGTATATATTAGAACTTTACTCTTAAAGGCTTAGTGACATGAATGTTTCAAGAGGATTTCAGGTAGACTTTGCAATACGATTCTCATGATGGCATTGATCTGGAAAATGTGAGCAAAGAATACTCATTTTGAAGCAATATCACCATACATCATCAAGTTTTTTGACACCTTCTGGTCTTTCTTGGAGTGAGTGGCTTCACATTGAAAATTTATGATCATAAGTCTTTTCAGAATTTCCATTCATATGCACAAGTATCACTAGCTTGTTAATAAATAGGTTGTGATCAGATCAGAAATTGACCTGTACACAGATCAAATAAAACCTGTAAATGTGGTAGCTATTTATAGGAACATTATTCAAATGGCATATTTGCTCTAGCAAAGCAGGAATTAAAACCAAGTTATTTTTCCTGTCTTTTTTTTTTTTTTTTTTTTTTTTAATTTTAAAGGAAACATAATTTTCAAAAATGGAAATAATCAACTCATAATTTCTCCAGAAAATTAAGCATCATATCTTAGTTACGGTTAGAGGAATCTTGAGGTTCTGCAGAATCACTGCAGAGTATCTGAAAGGTGGTCTTGATGGGGACATGAAAATTTGCATTTTTTTTTGCATGTGCATGAAAATTGAAGATTATTCTTTTTGATGCTTTACTTTGAAAATGCTATGACTGCTAGGTCTTTTTCTACTTGATTTTACTTTGTAATGACTTTAGCCTAAATAGTTTTATGTTCAGTTAGATTAGTTTAAGCAAATTGCATATTCAAGTATTTGTCTACGGTCTTGTGAGTCATTTTGACAATCAGTTTCATTGTTCTTCTTTTGCATGGGAGAAATTCTGGGGCAGTTATAGGAATTTTACTGTGACCTGTCATGACTTAGTTGAGCTGGCAAAAATATCATTCAGTGTACTGGAACAGTTAAATATTCAAAAACAAAAGATTGCTTACAGTCCAATGAAAAGTCAAATTTCCTGTCAAGTTTCTCAATTGTATTCTCCTTAGTCTGTCATGACATCATCATTCAGTGGTTCCTCTGTCATCACACAGTCTTGGACGAAAGACAAAACTTGAGTTTATATTGCAAAAATAAAGCAAATAAAGAGAAGGGGGGAAAACTAACCAAACAAAGGAAATAAATTTCAGAACAATGTTACATGTTACAAAGGCACAAAAGGCAGCCTAAGTCCAACTTTTTTTGTTTTTTCTGCTGAAGAGTTACAAGTGATATGAAGTTCTGTACAAGGTGCCCTAACTAAGGAAGGAAAACCATATATCATGCATGAGCAAAAACATAATGAAGTCAGTGAACCTCTGTGTGGGTGTACAACTCACCACAGCTCAGGGAATCAATGATATATCAGGATAGTTCAGGGACTATGTTGTAATGAGACCAGAAGTCTGGAGATGAGAGTGTGCTGGATGCTTCCTGCCTTTGATCACTGCAGATCAGTCGTAACTGCCAAGACGAAGGAAGGAGGCAGAGTCAATGTAGTCTGAAGCCTCAGAGTCCAGATGCAGAACTCTGGGAATCTGGGGAATTTTATTTTTTTCTTTGAGTGTAGGAACCAGGCAAAGAAAACTAGCAGCTAATGGCCAGAGGAAAGAGTATACAAATACGAAATTTGTCTATAGAAGTCTGGCTGCAGAGTTTCCTGACAGAAATTATCTGGGTACAAAACATAAAAGATAAATCCCCCTGAAGAAAACATTTGGACATTAGGAATGTGGCTGGATGCAATGAGTTTTGAATGGATCATCCACCCACATAATACCTAAGGACCCCATGAACACCCTATAAAGATTGTTACATTTTAACAAAATTTAATTTTTTTTTTTATCCCACTACTCCTGTGAGGTCATTTTTTATATACCATCACCTCTTTTGTATTTAGAATTTTCAGCCAAAACTTCTTCATAATCAATTTATGAACTTGGTTCTTCAACTAGTATTGTCCCATAGCATGAGTACCCCCTCTTACTCCTGAATTTCCTTTGATTAGAAATTTATAAGCAGAAGAGTTCTCTTAATTTTAGTTTCACTCTTATTTTCCTGTATTAGATAGGTTCACCACTGAGAGTCTGGGCATCCCTTTGACCACCTTAGTAAACACTATCCGTGTCCAGACTGTTCTGAATCTTTACTGACTATAGATGACTGCAGCATAAAATAAACAAATTATCATTAGTAGCTTGCACAATTAAAAATATTTATTTGCTGGTAAATCCCGGGAATGTTTTGGCTTTTATTATAAATGCATCACCGAAGTTTCATTGTTATGCTGTGGTGAATTCATATCTGTGGGTTTCTCTCCTCTCCAAATATTTACAGCTGATCACATGCATATTCTTTGGTCATACTCTTTGTTCAAAAGCCTTGCATGTGCCTGAAGTAATTAACTACCTCCCATCTGTTACTCAAGAGAAGAACGTCATTTATTTCTGTGCAGCCTCCTAGCTTTCGAGTTGAGCTTGTTATTTAACAACCTCAGTCAGGTGGTTGAGCATGGGAAACTCCACTGTCACACAACCTGCTATCTCCTCTTTGATCTCTACCAGCTATCATTTCCTCTTTAGTATTTCTAGAAGCATCAGTCTGTTCTTCCAGTTGTTCTTCTTTTAATGTGCTTTTGAGGTAGTTGATTGCATCGGGTAGAAATCTGTTCCCTGTCCCACTTTTACAATCCCTATATTATGGAGCTCCTGCTGTTTGCTTTATCCAGATCTCTTATGTCTCTGCCTACACCTGAATAACCTGAACTCTGATTTTTTGAATGACTTTCATTTCATCCATCATCTATTTCTCTCATGTTGTTGACAGTTTCGAAGATGATGAATGATGATGTGGCACATCAGGATGAGACATACCTACCTGTAAACAGCTGCCTGTTCTCTACCTTATACTCCCCATGTTAGCATGCTGATATTTCTCATCTTCTCTGCTGCTCTAGTTCATCTCATTCAAGAGTAGAGAAAAAGACCTGTCTCCATTCTTTTCTTTCATCTCAGGCATGTCCCTTTTCACTTACAGTTTAAACTGAAAAATGTTTTTTGTTGAACTTTATAAAAACTATTTTCTTTATGTGAACTTTTTTTCTGCTCCCAGTCCTCCCTATTCCTTTTTTATAGTACAGCAGTCCTTCAGGCAGAAGTCACACTTTTCTGTTCCCTGCCAACCTGAAGTTCCTTTTCAAATTCCCAAGGGCTTTGAAACACAGGATCAATAGCTTTACAAAATGCACAGGGCTGCTCACCTATTTTACTCAGAGCTAGAGTCTACATTTTAGCTTTAGCAACTTTTAGAGCAAATTATCCTCCATGGCCATGGTAGTGCAAAGGCAAGAGCTTTAACCAGCTCTTCACTAGTCTGCAGGACTTGGCACTGGAACAACAATGTGCCACCAGCTTCTAAAATCTGAGACAAGAGAAACTGGAAGCAGCTAGCTCTACACTGCCATGCAAGTGGATATGTCATGGGCAGAGATGGCCCAGTTTTGGTATGTGTTCCAATTTTATAACATGAGCGTAAAAAGGTATTACCACAGACTAGTTCAGAATCGATCATGTTCTTAATGCGTTTTTTTGTTGCTGTTGTCTGTTTTTTTTGACAGACAGCAGACAGACTGGTTCTTTACAAAGAACCAGTACAAGTTTTCTGTCATGACCACCAGATTTTTTGTTGTTTCTCTCTTCTATATTTGTTATGATTATATGCTCTATCCAACAGCTTGGCAACTGCAGTTACAACAGTCTAACAAGTTCAAGGTAGGTCTTAAATGTGAATGATTACTAATACTTTCTATATTTTACATGGTTAGATCAATTTGTTTTCACAGCTCAGTACCATTATTGACTTTTTAAGAATGGCTTCACACCAGTCTTCGCTGTTATGAGCTCTCTGAGTCTCAGGAAAGAGAGTGTTCAAAAACACCACCACCTGAGCAAAGCAGTCTGAAAAGGCAGAGATCAGTTTCTCATTACTGGAGTGAACATCATCATTACTTCTGTATGTGAGAAAAACATAATGCCAAATATTGTCTTCAGACCACTGAGACAGCAATCTCAGTCATAACATCCCAGTGGCAAAATAAGAAAATTAAGAATCTGTAAATACAGGCTTCTAAAGAACATGTGTGAGTCAGAGCTGATGCAAAGATTTCTAATTTCCTGGGTGAATACACAGTTTGGCTTGAGCAACATTCCTTCTGGTTCCACTTAAATTTTAATGCTCTCCAAATAGGAGTGGAGACAAGTAACCCAGATACGCAAAGTAAAACTCATATGTAATTAATACACTCAATTGTTATACCTATCAGGTATGGAATAACCACACAATATGAAAAATTACTCCATTACGTTAGATAGCTTTGCCCTTTTCCTCTCCCTCTGCTGTGTTCTTACACTTTCTGTTATTCTGAACACTGTCATTAAAATCCAACGTGTTTATTATAATTAAAATGAAGTATAATTACTTGGGAAATATATTTCTAAGGCACATGCATTTAGAAAGAAAAAATGCCCTATTTTCTTCCTTTATTCACATTTCATCTCAATTTAGAAACCTTGACGTAGAAATCGTGAAAAAAATCCAGATAATTACTTTTTGTTCAATACAGTGACTCAGCTGGCAAAGTTTCCAAGTTTCCAGATCTAGACTGAGATATTCCCAAGCAAGGACAATCAATATAAATTAAATATTAAATAAAATTATACTTTAAAAGGTGCCAGAGTGGGGGAGGTTGGTGCGAGTGAGAACTGATCTTTCATAGTTGCTATCTACGTAAAATTTCTGATTGAGTTACTTGAGATTCTAAGCTTCTATTTCTGAAGGTGACCTGGGCTATTCATGTCTTCCAAAAGGAGTTAAGTATCTCATTCTTTTCAGATTAAAAAAAAAATAATGCTATATGCCTGTCTTTAGATACTTAGACATCTTTGCAAAACTGTTCCTAGCCATCTACATTTTTTTGGAAAAAAGAATACTGTGCACTTAACCAAGACTGCATATTAAACTTGACTTCATCATAAAAAGTTGGATTGCAATAAAAGACAAAAATTGAAACAAATATTTTATTACCTGTATTACTGCAGAAATTCCTTTTTAAAAATTCAGGCAAAATTCTTTGGAAGGAAATCTCTTTAAGGATGCATTTCTGAGAGAACAGTATCTCTCTATCCCTTTCTAATTAAATCAAGCAGAGGAGGCAGGAGGCTGGCATAGCTAAGCACTGACACGCTGGTAAACCTGAGGGATAACTAGGAAATGCATAGGTGGTAAAGCAGTGATGTGTGGTCTGGGGAGAGTACAGGGACACCGTTTGGAAGCACAGAGTCAGAATCAGGAAAGCTAAAACACAGACTTAGCAAGAGTTGTGAAAAATAACAACAAAGGATTCTACAGGCACATTTGTCAGAACAGAAAGCCAAGGAGAGTCTACCTTCTTTGATAAACGAGAAGGGAGAAATGGCAACAATGGACAGAGAGAAGGCAGAGGCTCTGAACAAATTTTTTGCCTTGGTTTTTGCTGGCTGCCACGCTACCCACAACTCTTACATCCCTGAACTTCTAGGTGGGAGCTGGGATGTGTAATCACTTCTACTGTAAAGGAAGAGCAAGTCTGAATCTACCTGATGTGAATAAACATGCATAAGTTCATGGGGCCAGAAGATGCGCAGCTCAGGATCCTGAATGAACTGACTGATATGGTTGCCAAGCTGCTCTTAATCATCTCTGAAAAGTCACGGCTGCCATGTGAAGTCCCCATTGTCAGGAAAAAGGGAAATATCACTCTCATTTTTAAGGAATGTAGAAAAGAAGACTCACGAAATGATGAGCCCCATGTCTGTGCCTGGAAAGATCATGGAGCAGATGCTTCTGGAAGAGGTGCTAAGGCACATGTGAGACAAAGAGGCGATCTGAGAAAGCCAACATGGTTTCACCAAGGGTAGATCATGTCTGACCAATGCAGTGGCCTTTAAGGATGGAGTGACATCATCAGCAGATGAAGGAAGAAAAACTGATATCGCACACCTGGACTTCTGCAAAGCCTTTGATATGGTCTTGCACCACTGTTCTTATCTCTAAATGGGAGAGAGATTGATTTCAAGGGTGGACTATTTAGTGGATGAAAAATTGGTTGCATGATGGAAATAAAAAAGTTATGATCAGTGGATATGAGTTCAGGTGAATGCCAGTGATGTGTGGTACTCTCCAGAGGACTGTCTTGGCACTGGTGCCCTTTAACATCTATATCAATGTTCTGGACAGTGGGGTTGAGTGTCCCCTTAGTAACTTTGCCGACCACACAAAGCTGAATGCTGCAGTAGATATGATTTAAGGAAGGGATGCTATCCAGAAGGACCTAGACAAGCTTGAAAATTGGACCCACATAAACTAAATGATCCAATCCATGCAAAGACATTTTGAAAAGCAAATGCTATATTCAAGCATAGTTGAAAGGAAGTCATCACGAATATTTTTTATCTTAAAGAAAAACTGTTCTTTAAATAGAATAGACACCAAGAATTCATTCAATACCTGAGCAGACAAATGAAATGAACTCCCAAGTTACAGTTAAACAGCTGCAATAGCTTATTCTTTTCAAAACACCAACCTATCTACCTTAAAAAGGTGTCATGTCTAGATGAAAAAAACATAGTTGTATGTAGATCACGTGGAAGCAAACAGATCCAGAACAGACCAGTTATCCCAACAGTGTGAAATGAATCTTCCATTTGTTTTCAAGGAAAACTGGAGGACTCAGTTTTTGCAGAGCTTTTGCCAAGCTCCCATTTTCAACATGGTAACTGAAAGAGTTATTTCTTTGCTGTAGCTTGTGATGCAGAGCAGTGTCCACCAGCACTTATAGAGAAGTTCTTTCCTGCACAAGTTTGATCGCTGAGAAGAGCTGGATGTTATGCTAAGATTCAAGATCTCATTGCTTACAACTGTGTAGGACATTGTTTTTTCACTCATGGTAAGGACAGTAGGAGAAACTGTACAAAACACAGGATGTGTTTTCACAATTACTTGTAAACTGCTAGGATAAGTAGTCCAGCAGAAAATTTTACCATCTTTACAAATTAGATGAAGAATGGAGCGGAGAAGGAGTCTTGGCCTCTCCTACATGTACATGAATAGCACAGGGGTCCTTGTGCCATTGTTTTTCCTCAACAACCACACTTAATAGCATCATTCAGGCCTTAACTCCTTATTGAAATCCATCTTATGTCTGTGAACTTGACTGTCAGTGGCAAAAAAACATATTTTATGAAACTGTTAATACTGATTTTGCCTGTAACATAAGCTTTGAAATTTGATTTAAGAGGGTGCTTTTTGGTAGAAACATCTTTCTGTGAAATGCATGCTAATGTGCCTTTGTAGGATGTTAGCAATTCACAGAAGACTTCCTTCATGCTTTTCCTTAAGAAAACCTTAAGTGATGTATGTGAACATAAAGCTTGGAAATCGTGACTGATGCTCAAGCCTTTAATTCACATTGGCTCTCAGTGATGTAGGCAGCCTTCCCCAATTATTGCACTTCAACAAGTAAATAAAGGTAAAGAAAAAACTGTAACTAACAAGAAATTATAAGAAGAGTCAAAGAAAAGCAAACATAAAGCATAAAAAAATGGCCTCTGTAAAATATTCCAAAGGTTACTAATGCTAGCAAAATAGAGGAAAAAAATTACTGTTTTTTTTTTTTAATCTTTGACCCTCACTGCAAATTGATTCTCGATACATCTGTTCCTTGAACCATGAATAAAACTATTCACAGTATTTTAGAAGCTGTTATTATGCTATAGTCAAACACAGCATATCAAAATATTCCTAACTTTTCACATTAGACAATACTACAGGTTCTTGCTGTTCAGAAAGGAAATGTTCTGTGGCTTGTTATTTGTACTGTTTCTTGGGCTAAAGATGAACATTGTAGATTCTTTAACAGAACCTGAATGCTACAGTATTATGTTATATAAATATTTTAGTCATGATGAGCAAACATTTCAATTTTTCTTGAATGCTTTCAAATGTTCCAAATGTTATTTCCAGTTCTGTGGAAGAAGCAGGTTGCAATTGTTTGCCTGTAGAAAATCCACAGACAGTGGATTTTTCCTGTGCAGTTTCAAGGCTCAGGAAGACATCTGTACAGCTGGCACAGGAGCCTGCAACATTTCAGAAGATCTTCCATTTAGGCATTGAGGAAGTGAGTCCATTTTTCAGCACACTGCTGGCCTCACATATTGTGGTGACAAACACAGATTTGTTTGGTGCTCTGAGATCTTCAGAACCAAATTTCCCTGGCATGGAACCCAGGGATCTGACAATTTTGAAACAATGAGGAACTCAGCAAAATAAGTCAAATAAGTCCAGCACAACAAAATAAATCTTCACATAAACATAGCTATGTTGCCACTGTATCCGAACACAAACATTTAGAGCCAGTTCCTGTGTTTCTGCCAGGCTCCATGCTGGGCCTTGCGGGCTGACTCAAGCTACCTCTGAAGCAAAACTCAAGGACATGAGCATCAGGATCATGAAAACACTGTGTTATAGGGAGAGATGAGGTGTCTCAGGTGCCAACAGTGCTGGGAAACAACCTCTTGTTGTCAATGGCAGGGATGGCTGGAGGCCTCAACCTCCAGGGGCTGAGGGATATGTAGTTTTCTTATTTTAATTAAGCATATTTTAAAGACTACATCTGTTTTTCTGATCATGATGGAAAGTAGCTGAATTTACACTTTTGTAACTACTGGTTGAATTTATACCGGATATCAAGAACTTATGGGAGGAAAAATCTGACAGATAAAACAGCAGCCAAAGGTCTTGTGACTGCAAGACTTGATTAATCTGTATTAAAGTCTGCAAACCAGAAGTAACTGGGAGCTTCTTTTTCTTGGTTTGGAAAACTACTTAGGAATTTTATGGGATGATGAGTCAACATGGAATTAGAATCCATCAGAAATGATAAGAGTCCCAATGCTTCTCTGGCTCTATCTATGAATGAGAGTTTACAAGTTCTTCTGTACAGCAAAAGGCAGCCAGAAAGAGAAGCAGGAGCATGGTGCCAGAAACTGCACCCAAACCACAGAACTTCCTCTAGAGAAACCTTTCTTGGTGAGCCATATCTAAACCCGGAAAGAGAGGAGACAGATCATTTCATGCTTTGTGTGTCAGGAACCAGCCAATATCCTGAGGATAATAAAGGAAAGTCTTTAAGCAGCCAACAGTATCTCTCCTGGGCTCAACCAGATAAACCAGGCAAGCATGCACTGGTCCTGCTCCAATAACTGGGTGTTATGGAATATAGTAGGAACATCACATCCTTAGTTTCCCTGTTTTTTCTCCTGTCCCAAATGGATGGGGTCTGGCTCAGGCCAGTTGTTAGCTCAGAGAATGCTCATCCTGGCCAGGTCTCAACTTGGTCCGCAGTATAAAGTCACTGAGCTTTCAACTTCTTATGTAGGCAATGAATGTGGAAGTGGTCACTGATAGTATTATTGAAGAATGGAAGATAGAGTGATACCTGTACTTGGCTATCAAACCAAAGTGTATCAGCCAAAAAGCATCATGTTTTGAAGTACCTGAATGTGTAGCCTCCTGAAATCCAAAGCTCCTGCAGATTATTCTTTGATGTATATCTTGAGATTTTGTTACTATTGTGTGCACTAAGGGAAAAATAAAATCAGTTAAAGCTATTTTCTTGGCTTCCTTCCAAATGTGTTAACTTTGTGCTGTTGCATGTTGTTAATGTTTCTTTAAATATAATGGCATTGCAGAAATCTTCTGTTCCCCAGCATCACAGCGGAGAACTTTAAAAGGCCAGATTTGCACGTTTATTCGCAGGTTGATTATTTGTATCTGCAAATACAGTGGCAAAGCAATGTCAGAGATCTGGTGCTGCTCTACAAAAAACTGTTTGAAAAATTCCCATTCTTCAGAGAAGAGTCAGTTCTGGTTCAGTGTCAGATCTCAGTACTTGAATGGTCATCAACCTCTCACAGATTTTTGGTTTACATTCTTGCAGTGTAGACTGACTTCAGCTGTTTGACATTTAAGCTACATTTTATAACTTTTACCCTAATCTAAGCATGCTTGCAGTCGCCCATCATATTTACCAACTCAGAACACTGCCTTTGAGCAAGATATATTTGCCAAAATATAAGGTGAACCTCCTAGCGCAAATGTATAAATTATCAAGGCTGACTTAAGGAAACAGTTTTAAATCTGTTTTTATTGCAAACCAAAACACACAACAATATCAACAAATGTAGTAAACCAAAGAAATCCTGAAGGGAAGCACTGCTATAAATGGTATTGATTTTTCCAACGTGGAACTCTTTTCTCTGATACCCAACATGATGTTTTCCTGGAAATATGTCTTTTAACAGTCATATAAGAAATCCAGTTTTTGAGATCAATGTAAAAATTGAAATATTTTTAAAAAAACACCATTGATATAAATTTACTCTTCTGAGAAAGGAAAAGCTACTTCTTTTTTTTCCTTTTGTACAACTCAATATTTTTAAGTATTTTCTATCAATATTCTTGCATTTCTTTATCTTCCTAACACAACTACATGTAGTACCTGTCTACACAAATACCTCAGTAAAAAAGTCAAGCTTCATAATCCTACTCCTTTTTGTGCAAAAATATTCATCTTCATTGGTGAAGAAGAAAGCAAATGCGTTATGGTATTACAACAGAAAAAAATGGGCTAACACTGCTCTTCTTAATCACTCAAGAAGCTGAAGAATTAATCTAGATCTTGTGTGAAACTCATTTGACTCAAGAGATTCCTTGTAACACTAGCAAGCGTGACTCACCTCAAAAAAACAAAAAAAAAGGAATTTTCAGAAATATCCAGCTGACAACAAAATAATGTCTTCTGTACATGTTTTAAATAAAATTGAAGCATTTGCACTTTGTTTGTGCAGACAGATACGACTTTCTCCATTCTAAATAGGAAGGCCACTTTGAGAACATCTACATATCCTTCAGAGATACATTGCTGGGAGAGCCTGAATGGCTTGTGGGCTGGGTAGGATATCTGTCAGTTGTGTCCTGGTGAGAGTTTTGCTTCTGTGCTAAGTCCCCTCATGGTGCATGCACAATGGGATGCACTCATTCAATGGCAGGTGACCCTTGGCTTGTTGTGCTGTGTGTCTGAACAAAAAACTACCAATGCACATACAGTCATAAACTTTTCTGTATGGGGGGTTAGTTGAAACCTGAAATCCATCTTTACAATACAAAGAAATGTTAGTCAATCTCAAAGTAACAGGAGGGTGCAGGATGTGTTTCTCTTTAGTGTACTTCTGAAATGATAGCTTTACTGCTGAATAATAATTACCATCAAAATGCAAAGCTCTGATTCAACCTTAGGCTAGACTCCACACTGAGTCAATGTTACAGCATGAGGCAAATTATATCTACATGGCTCAATATAACCTGTTTTTAGTTACTGAATATTTGTTTCTCTCTCTCTCTCTTATTTTTAAAACAGATTTCTAACTGAGCAGTGGGGGCAAAGCCTATAAGGCCTGATTGGCATGCTCCAAGGAATAAACCCTGCTCATTGCCATAGAAGGAATGAGATGGAAAAAAGCAAAAATAGGAGACAGAGAAAAGCAACATAGAAGAAAAGTAGGAAAAAAAAACAAAAAACAAAACAAAACAAAAAAAAAAAAAACAATGAGGGAGTAATGGAAAAAAAGGATTGGCCAGCTCCCCACATTCTCTTATCTTTGCAACAAGCAGTTCATAAACACATGTACATTCTTTAATTGAGAAGGAAAAATCAGAAATAGAGATGCGGTAAATGGTAAAAACATCCTACTCGTGACACTCTTGGGGATAGATACTGTAAGAGCAGTTTCCAGTGGCTGAGGGTCATCTGCTTGCACACAGCTGATGTGGAGATGAGAAAGTGAGATGTGGCAGACAGAAAAGAAAGCGGTAGTCATCACTAATCCAATTATGGTGCAAATATATCTATTCGAACCTGAGCCAGCCACACTAGACACATACCCTTCTCAGTGCTCCCATTCTTGTAATCTTTCACAGCATCATTTGCAAGCCCTAGGGCCTCTTCTGGGGCAACAGACTTTAGAAAGGCGATTGGCTCCAAACAGCTGCTTTTGGTATATTGTGCAGATCTTTTAAAAGGAAATCAAAAACTCAAAAGGAGTAAGCCAGTATTTTGGTTGTGAGTTTAGGGAAGAAACAAGCCTTCCATCTTTTGTGAAGCTGGGACCAAAATTACATCCTCTCAGCTGCTCGTGGTCATGACTAAATTCCACATCACTGCAGCATTGCTTATTAAGTTGCTCCTCACTTTAGTTCCATTTTTGAAAGCTTAGCTCGTCTGTTTTGCTCTCTTATCCAACTTCAAGTGTAAATAAACACAACTGAAGGAAAAACTGGTGCTAATATCCATCTCATTTTTCAGAGAAAGGCCACAGATTTGTTCTGAGGGCTGGAGCACCTCTCCTATGACAGGCTGAGAGGAGCTTGTCTTGTTCAGGCTGGAGAAGGCTTCAGGGAGAACTCATTGTGGCCAATGAATACTTAAGAGGACCATACAGACAGGCGGGAGACTGAATTTTACACAGTCTGATAGTGATAGGACAAAGAGGAACAGTTTTAAACTCAAAGAAAGGAGATTTAGAGTAGTTGTTAGGGGAAATTTTCCAGTCAGATAATGGTGAGACACTTGGTCATGCTCCTTCCCTGAAGATGTTCAAGGCCAGGTTAGATGGGGCCCTGGGCAGCCTGATTTCATTTCTCATCTAGTGACTGGCAACTCTGTCCATGGAACAGGATTGGAACAAGGTGATTCTTAAAGTACTTTCCAACCCAAGCTGTTCTATACTTCTACAATTCTCACAGCTACCTTTGTGTTGACTGACCGACATTATTGCTCGCAAGGGGACAAAAATCCTCCTTTTATGGTCCCGACATATCTGGTAGTTTTGTCTTCTGTGAGCTTGGGGAAGAGCAATACTGTCCTAGGAAACAGATCATCTATTCCACTCAAACTTATAATTTTTTTTTTTGAATGTACACAATTCTATTTCTAGTTTTCTATTTTTTACTTTTTAATAATGAGGCACAACATTTTTTTGAGCTAATATTCCTGTTTTGAACCATTACTGGAGGAGCTTAGTGAAGAGTACACTGAGTAAGCTGCTCACCCTCAAGAAGTTAAAGAAAAGTGCCCTCAAATGGGCTTCAGTTAAGAAGCAAGGAGGCAGCTGCTCTGCAGATCTGCACAGGGCATTAGTGAGTGTTTGGTTAAAGCATGCTGAAATGCTCATCAGCAAGAAGATGCCAGATCAATACATGTGAGAGGAAGGGGAACCTTTTTTGCCACATAGCGATTATTGTAAATGCAACCCAGCTCATATCATTTACCTTAGACTTTGCCTCCACCTTCACTATTTTACTGGCAAAACAACACCTCTGTTCAGCAAAATTCAGAGTGAATTTATATGCATTCCTCTTACAACAAGATTCAACCTTGAAAACCAGAGTCAGTGCTTGAGGAGAAGTTTTGGTCACTCTCTTTATCTTTTCAGAAATCTTTCATGAAAGGCAGATACTTTGATACTTCCAGTAACATTTTCAGTCTTTACAGCTTCCTGCAGGCTCATCTCTGCATTTAGTGGATCTTTCAGCCGTAAATGAGTCACATTACACTGAACTGAAAGTAACTAGTTTTTCCTCTGCGCAGCTCCTGAAAAAGTGCCAAAGAACCTCACTGCTCCACTTTTACATAGCTTGACTATATTTAGTATGTGCTATACTACAAACTTTAAGATGGTCTGCAAATCCTGTCTTATATTCAAAAGATGTAGTGACTGCAGGCTATGTTCTCATTCAAGGACAGGTTTCCAATCTCTTGGTTATCTAGTTTCTTCTCCATTTTCCTACTCTTCCATTAATGCATGTAACATAGTCTTTGGGTCACACACTATGTGGGAATAAAATAAAACTAGGAAGATTTTTTTTTAAAGAACAATTTTCATATAAGGAACACGTTGGCAAACTTCTTCCCTAGGGTGTTCTCTTATTCAGAGGAGGTAAGTAAGTTACTATAATATGAATTATCTTTCCTACTGAACTGGGATAATTTTTGAAGGTAATCATTATGTGCTGTTTTACCACTCATTTGTTCATTGACTTTCATATTAAAGACATTTCATTTTAAAAGAAGAAGAAAAATGTGTTCGAAAAAGAAAAAAGTAAAACTGGTAAGTTTTTCATCAGAATTCTTTTAATTTTTGTTTTCAATTTCAGTAATTCCATTGAAATAAATTGAAAAAAAATGTGGGAATGTACGGAAATTCTGAAACTGATGGAGCTCTGATGGAAAACAGATTTATTAGAACACCTGAAGTTGACTTATTTCATGCCATGTTTTGGAATTTTTTGGATGGTCATGCTGTTTCTTCTCCAGGTTCTCTTGTCTTTAACTTGATTGTCCCAGAGGTCAGTTATCCCAAGTTCAAAACTTCATCATTTTTTGAGCAGTCTTAGACCTGGCCTAAGAATTTGGAAGTCTGCACTGCCTTTGGAACCTTTGACTATTTTGAAATATTCAAAAAGGTGGAACTGAAATATAACTGGAGCATGGAGGTTCTCCTAAGCTTTCCTCTTACTGTTAAAACGTTCGAAAAAAAAAATATTGTCTTTTACCATAGTGGCCAGGTTGAGTTTAGTCTGGGCTTTTGCCTTTCTAATTTTCTTCCTGCCTATCCTAACATCTTCTTTGTACTCTCTGAGTTGCCCAATCCTTCTTCCACAGGGGGCAGACTCTTTTTCTCCTGGAGTCTCAGTAAAAATTCCCTTTTCATTCACACTGGTCTTCTTCCCCTCTGGCTCATCTTTTGGCACAGCGGGATAGCCTGCAGCTGTGTCTCTAAGACTTCCTTATGAGGAGCATTCAGCCTTCCTATACTCCTTCACCCTTCAGGACTGAATCCCAAGGGACCCTCCCTACCAGTGTCTTGAACATTTCAAAGTCCTCCACCTGGAAGTCCAAGACAGCAGTTTTCCTAACTGCCCTTCTGACTTTGCCGAGAATTGAGAACTCTACCATTTTGTGGTCACTGTGTCCATGATATCTCCTGACTTCCTCATCTCCAAGCAGTCCTCTGTGAGCAGCCAGTCTAGTGGGGCACCTCCCTGGGTAGGGTCTCTTACCAATTGCATCAGGAAGTTATCTTCCACACACTCTAAAAACCTCTTAGACTTTCTCTGTGCTGTATTATATCATGGAAGTTGAAGTCCTCCAGGACAACAAGGTCTTCTGGTTATGCAATTAATGCCAGCTGCATGTAGAATGCCTTATCTGCCTCTTCTTTCTGGTTAGGCAGTCCATAACAGACTCCCATCAGCCTTGTTGGTCCTCCCCTTGATCCTTACAACTGACACTCAGCCTTATCATTACCAACTCTGAGCTCAACAACATCAAAATGCTCTCTAAACAAAGAGCCATGCCACTGCCCCTCCTTCCTTGCCTATCCCTTCTGAAGAGCTTATAGCCATCCATTGCAGCACTCCAGCTGTGCGAGCGATTCCACCATGTTTCAGGAATGGCAATAAAACTGTAGTTTGCCTGTCCCACGGTGATTTCCACGCTCAACTAGACTAGCAAACCAATACACCATGGCTTCAGCAAGTGTGGTTTTGTGTAACATTTTAAGATCATATATGAGGTTTGAGCAGGTACTGGAATAGTGGACTATATGGTACAATAATTTGTGATCTGCTTGCTGCTATACTTTTTTTTTTTTTTTTTTGGTAGAAATTCAAAAAGCTAGTGAAGTGCTTACCTCAGCACATTTTAGGTTTTTTTTTTTGTTTTGTTTTTTTTTTTTTTTTTTTTTACAGTTTTTACTGTTTGTACCTGGAATTTATGCAAGAACTTCCCAGAAATTAATCCACATAAACAGATTCCTAAAGTGACATGTTTGGAAAGCACCTTGAAAATGATTGCTGTGACAACTGCAAGAGATCTGCTAAGAAACTTAGCAGCATAATTCTGCAGCCGGCAGTCTTTTCTGATTTATTGAAAATTCAAAACGTCAAAATCTTGCTCACAGCGGGAACTGATCTCTTTCAGATACTCCAAAAGTCTCTCTCTGAAGCATGACCATTAAAAGGGCTGTGGCAGTTTCATCATCTCTGCGCTTAAGATTTTAACACTAAAATCTCCATATTCTAATTTTATCTTCAGTATCTGAAGAAATATGCAAATAGAAGCAGATGTCTCTCGAAAAAATGTTAGCGGGAGCTTAGGAACCAGTCCAGATTGTTCAGAAATCCATACTTTCCCCATTGAGTTTGGACGGTCCTCTTTTTTGCACAATTTTTTTTACAGGAAAATTACAATTGCTTTTCAACCAAAAAAATATTAATATTTTTAGAAGTGATTCAAAAATGATGTTGCAGTCAGAAGATAAATGCTCCTCCTTTACAAAATGATATCTTGCCAGCTTCAAGGAGAAGTCGATGGCAGCTTGCTGCCACCTGGGAGAGAAACAGCTTGGAGCTACCCTGCACCCATCCAGCAGGATGACTCGGGAATTTTGATGATGGGTTTAGGATGAAGTCATGTTCATTCCTTGGCTGGTAGGAGAGCCCGCGTGATATGAGAAACTGCAGAAGAAGGAGCAAATAAGATGGAAAGGGAAAAGCAATTTAAAAGTGGCTAGAAATAAAAGTTTTCCCGTAATCACCAAATAATTGTAAAGTGTCAGAAATTTCAAAACTTGAGAGGACATTAAAGACGACACTCCTCAATGAGGAATGACATCTGCTTCCAAAAGTAGTGTTTCCTTTCTTGGTGTGTATGGAGTTGGGCAAGCATACTACCTCCCACTTCATTTCATCTCTATTTCTTTCCTGACTGTATGTAAAAAACATTAAAAAGTAATGAATTAATGAAAATTACACAGCACAGAATGAATGGAAAATCCTTCTCTGTCTCTATTACTGTAAACAAGCATGCCATATTAGCAAGACATGAACTATTCTGATTTTCAATCTTCACTTTACCAATTAGAGTGACTCATTTAAATATAAGGATTTTCAAATTAATGTTGAGCCTCTCTGTTTGTGGGTCAGAAACTTGGTATTCCAGACAACCCTGTAACCAGTGAGATAATGGAAAGGGCTGAACTGTACAGATTAAAGATTTACTGCTAAAATGCCATTATAGTTTGTTTGTAGAGTAACTGAGTATAAATATTAACTTATTTTTTGCTGTAGTAGACAGCCCATTCTGAGGATGCATTACTATGCTTATGTAAATTGCCCATTTTTTCCTTCACTTCTTGTTTCCATTTAATATATAAAGGGCTTTGTCCAAAACATTGCTAATCATGCTATCCTCCATTGGTTACAAAGATGAAGTGCTATGAGAGATTTTAAAAAATCCCATTTTTGTGCAAATCATAATCAAATACAGATGTTTGTTGTTCTCCATTTTTTATCAGTGGCTGCATTTCAGAAAATTACGTCTGCTAACAGAGCTGTTAAAAGTATAACTGTATTCCCAAGGGCAGCCAACTTCCAAAGGGTTTCCAAGTGCAATTGGTCTAAAACAATGTTTGTTTCCATTATTTGCACACAAGAAAGCACACAGTCAAAGGGCTGTTCATATTTGTGTTGTATGATCATTTTGACCTTTCCCCCCTGTGCTTAACTAAAGTATCATTTTAAAATTAAAAACATGTTTACTCCATGTTACTAATTCCAGATGCAGCAAATAAAAGAGTAATATGTCAGTCCATGGTGTTGCCATGATTTTCCATGAGCTCTTAATTGGTAATATCCTCCTAGATAACTAAAGCGTCCCTCAAAATCAGCCAGCTCTCTCTTCAAGATTTTGAATATTCATCTCTAATTGACTTCAATGAAATTGGTCAGTGCCTTGTTGAAAGCTAGGCACCTGATCCTATTTCCATCATGTTGATGAGCATGTCACATCTAGGTGGGCTAGGAATAGGACCAGCATGGTCTAGTCATGCATTTTCTGTTATAAAACGAGTCTTATAACAGCTTGGTTTGTAGGAGAAAGGACTTGCACTTATATTCCTACGCATCAGCTGAGTTATGGCCTTGTCCATGTGCATTATCCTTGCCTGAAGCAGGGTACAGAAATGTATACTGATCACTGTTTTTATTTCTCTGAAGGTGACTAGTTTTCATCACATCCTTTTCATTGCCTTCCACACTGCTGTTCCAGGGAGAACGTACAGTTACTGCAGCTCAGCCAGCAAACAGTATCTTGCTGAAAATCTGGTTCTCTGTTGCAACATTTCAATGCATAGACATGTCTGGATTGAAATGGCACTTTGAAGGGCTTGTGTTCACTCCAAAGATTTTACTTATGATTCTGACAGATAGAATTAAAACCTCACTACATTTCTGGCCTTGGTTGGGCTGCATTGTCCTTACACATAAAAACTTCCCTTTCCAGTATAAGATTTAACCTCAAAATAACTGTATTAAACCCTCCTTGCTGTGGTCAGGGTTTCGCAGCTGCCTGCAGAGTACCATAAGCACAGGCGTATTGTAGCAATGCCATTCCTCCACATACTGCACAATGCGTGGGAACAGTGCTGCTGGAAAAGCACATTCATTGCTCTTCCTGATAAATGGGAGCCTCATGTTTCAGACACAGAAAGTCAAGTTTTCAAGACTGTGAGCCAGAAAGAATTGCAGTTTTATATATATATTTATATATATAATATATATATAAATATATATATATTTAAGAGGCTTTTGGGATGTAAGGCTGATTCGTGGTGCTACAGAGTATTAGCAAAGACAGCAAATAATTAATCTCATAACAAATCTGTAACAGATAAAACACAAAGCAAATCAAAGTGACTTGCTATGTAAACCTGGGATTTTTCCATGCTTGTTGTTAGCCTGCTGTTACCCAGCTACTGCCTGATGAGAGAAACAATCACAGGTGAGTGTGATTTCATCCAGTACCTTAATTCGCTATGCATATAATAAATATCACTCTTCATTTAAATACTGGCAAGCTAGCATGGTAATTGGAAGTTCACAATGTTTTCCTATAATCCACACCTAGATACGTATTATCCAATCCAAACATATATGCTGCTTTAGTGAGTTATTTGTCTTAAAAATAAATCCTTCCTAGTGCACATCTGCTTGTGCCATCTTCCTACTTATATCTACCAAATCCAAATCTGGAAAGTGAGCCATAAATTGTGCCTTTAAGTGCTTCTGTCTTGTCGCAGTGGTAGGGATAGGGAACTATGCTGCACACACACAGCAGGAAGCTTTTGGTTTTGCTGATGTTTATCTAATCAATAGCTTTGTTTGGCTGTTACCTAGGATTTGTTTTCTTTGTTGATTTTCAATGTTTCCTTGCATTTGAAGTATTTCTACTCTTGCCAACATTAGGTACTGTTAAGTCAGGATGTAAAAAAAATAAAATCTCCACAGAAATACAAATGCTTCTGAAAGCATGCAGACATCTTTTGAAGATTTTCAAATTTCTAAAATGCAAACTAACACAAAAGCTGTAACAATTCCCTGGTATAAGATGAAACAGATACTAGGATATGATCTCGTGTGTATTTTTGTGAGAACTTGGTCTCAAACACATTGACCAACTTTACTACACTATATGCTTTTAGGTGTAGGTTTTCATTATTGTTACTCACCCTTCTATTTTTTTCCCTCTAGTTTCACAATCTGTTCAGTTTTAAGACTCTGGATCCTCTCAGTTAAACCAAGTCAGAAAAACTTACTGCTGTTCTTCATCTGTCGCCGATGGACATAAAGGTCTCTAGAACATACTACATAGCAGAGCTGAGTAAAATGATCTCATATAAATGGCAATAGCATGCTTAGGTTTCTCATTAAAGAGTAGTTTGTTAAGAACTAGATCATTTCTGTTTCTTTCCTGGATGAAACTTTAGGAAAAAATGTTATTTTGTATTGAAAATGAATGGAATTCAAAGTGGGGATGATATTCCCAATCTAAAAGGCTCTCTGGAAAATTTGTGGGATTTACAGAAAGAGAAACCCAGGAATACTTCCTGGATCTGCACAAAATATTTATTTTTTCCAAGAGGCAGTGCAGTGTCAGGCACTTAAGAAGTGTTATAATGGCTCAGTAATGCGAGCCTTGGAGTGCCTCAATACAGCTAAAAAATGGATCAGTGCAGCTATAAAAAGAATAAAACCCCTTTGAATAATTTCCAAGTCTGGATCACAATGAGCTTATGTCATTCCCTATAATTACAAAGCCATAATCAAAGAATAATGATTCACCATTAGGCCATCAGGCTTGAGGTCAGAGGGCAGTTCATATGAGAAAAAAAGGATAAAGGCATTTAGAAACTGACACACAAGAAAAACAATATTCTTATTTAATATTTTGTGTCCTGGAGTGTGTAGCACACGATACTTCAAAAATTTCACAGGAGACAGCTAAGGTGAAAAATCCAGCATATTAATTCCAGGTAGTATTATTCTGACTCAGGAAGTTTGTTGCTGAGTAAAGCACCAGTCACTCTCTTTTTTTCAGAATGAATGTTACTTGCTTCAGCAGAAAATTTCTTTGCCTGCAGAAAACACTGCAGGTTTGGCAAGTTTTGCATTGCCTGAAAGTTTATGACCTGTTCTGTATTGCCGAGCACTTTCCAAATCATTGAATCCTCTCATCCCTTTTAGAACAAATACTGTTTCTGAAAAATCTGCCCGGTGTATATTCTGAGTTTACTCTCAGGCCTCTAATTAGGCTTCTTGAAAATTTTTCTTTTCCTTTATAATCAGCTCTTCCATTTCACAGAATCACAGATTCACAGAATTGTAGGGGTTGGAAGGGACCTCAAGAGATCATCGAGTCCAACCCTCGCACCAAAGCAGGTCCCCTACAGCAGGCTACACATGTAGGCATCCAGGTGAGTCTTGAATTTCTCCAGAGAAGGAGAATCCACAGCGCCCCTGGGCAGTTTCTCCAGTGCTCCATCACCCTCACTGTGAAGCAATTCTTACACACATTCATGTGGAACTTCCTATCCCTCAATTTGTGGCCATTTCCCCTTGTCCTGTCACCACACACTGCTGAAGAGTCTGGCTCTATCACTTTGCCTCCCACACCTTAGATATCTATAAGGCAAAAATATCTCAGTCTTCTTTTCTCAAGGCTGAACAGACCCAGGTCACTCAGCCTTTCTTCACAGACAAGATGCTCCATGTCCTTTATCATTTTTGTGGCCCTCTGCTGGACTTTCTCCAAGAGATCCCTGTCTTTTTTGTACCAGGGAGCTCAGAACTGGATACAGTACTCGAGGTGAGGCCTGACCAGAGCAGAGTAGAGGGGGAGGATTACCTTCCTTGAGCTGCTGGTCATGCTCCTTTTAATGAACTCCAGGACGCTTCTGATGACCCTCTTGGCCATCAGGACACTCTGCTCGCTCATGGACAACTTGTTTATTTATTTCCAATGAATGGTACTACTCATGAAATTTATTGGTTGTGTTTGAAGCATAAACATGTACCTGACATGGCATTGCTGAAATTCTCTCATTACCTGTTTAATGTAATTGCAGATAACTTCTTTAATATATGAAATGCCATTTCCCATAGTTATACAGAAATTATACAGAGTTTCATGTCCAGATTGAAATATTTGGTACCAAAACCCTTAATGACACCTTAACTAAAACAAATTCAAGCATTCTTTTTTTTTTTTTTTTTTTTTTTTGAAACTGATACAAATGCAAAGATACCCATGGAAAGGAAAATGTCTGAGTGCATTTGCCTGAAATTTGGCAGCAGAATGACAGTTTTTAGCAAACAGTAATGCTACACTGCAGTAATTTATGTAGGAGTGCATTCTGATTCCCCACATGCCTCAGCTGCAGGCTGAGCTGCACAATTCGCAGAGTCCATCAGGGGGAATATGATGCCCCTGGGAGTCCTGCTTTGGTTTTGCTGGGAGTTTGTGTAACGCAACATCTCATGCTAATAGTTGAATTCTTGTGTACTCAGCAGAATCCAGAACTGGGACAACTTAATGAAAACACTAACAAGTTTGTTTTATACAATTTGACCAGTGGTTTGAAGCATTTCCATTTGCCAATGACAAGAGAATGCAGAGTGTGGAGAGAGGGAACATTTGTCAGACTTGCATAAGAGCCTGATGTTAACAAGGAGAGAGGGAATGAACCAAGAGGCATTTGCAAAGGCAATCATATACAAAGATTTGTTTTCTGTTAGAGGTTACCAGTTTTCACGCTGGCTTACACGTCATTTTTAACATTGCCACTTTTAAATAGCTCCTAACAGGTAGGAGAAATATTCATTCTATAGATACCTTATACTTCAACACTACCCTGGAGTAACATCTCTTTTCTTGTCCATTAAGGCTCTGCTAGTAATATGTCAGCTATCTTGTTTTGGAGATATTTTCCAAACACCAATCATAGCACACAATTTACCCAATGGAAGTGGGCGTAAAGAGAAGCATCTGTGTTATGCTTTTTCTTGAAAAGGAGCATTCACGACAGTGAGTTATTCACTGACACTCTGCAAAAATGCTTTTTCACCACAATCATGTTTTGTCACCATTTAACTACAGACTATGTTAAAGACTAGAGCTATCTTCTGATCGATATTGTTTAAAATGCGCTGTTAACAGTTCTAAGTGGATTTAGCAAGCACATGGAGAAGAGAAGAAATGAACAAAATAGTTGGCTAATTGAAAATATGATCCATTACTCGATTTCCCAGTGGGCATCTCCTTCCAGTAAATGCTCCCAGCTAAATGAGATTTAGAGAATTTTGTCTGTGATGCCAAGCATTAGTAAGTGATTTAAAAATCCATATTTATTAAAAAAAATAAAAAAGGTAATGGTGGTATGGAAATCAAGACTTGTCTGGAAGGGAACAGATTTTGGCCCTGCTGTCAAGGAAGTAGATCACAGAATCACAGAATCACAGAAACACTAAGGTTGGAAAAAACCTACAAGATCATCCAGTCCAACCATCCACACATCACCAATAGTTCTCACTATAGTTCTAAATCTTGTCCCTCAACACAAAATCCAAACATTCCTTGAACACCACCAGGATCAGTGACTCCTCCACCTCCCTGTGCAGCCCATTCCACTGCCTGACCACTCTTTCAGACAAGCAGTATTTCCTAACGTCCAGCCTGTATCTCCCCTGGGGCAGCTTGAAGCCATTCCCCATAGTCCTACCACCAGTTACACGAGAGAAGAGGCCGACCCCCAGCTCACTACAACCTCCCTTCAGGTAGTTACAGAGAGCAGTAAGGTCTCCCCTGAGCATCCTCTTCTCCAGACTGAACAATCCCAGCTCCTTCAGCCACTCCTCATCAGGCCTGTGTCCCAGACCCCTCACCAGCTCTGTCGCCCTTCTCTGAACCTGCTCCAGGGCCTCTATGTCTTTCTTGTAGTGAGGAGCCCAAAACTGCACACAGCACTCGAAGTGCGGCCTCACCAGAGCTGAGTACAGGGAGAAATCACTTCCCTGCTCCTGCTGGCAACAGTTTCTGATGCAAGCCAGGAATGAGAGCAAGGTCAAACCATGAAGGGCTCTTTATCAAGAAAGTGTGTTCCTTACTGGAGATTCCTAAAGACTCTCCAAAGAAGAAAAATCTCTACAGTAATGGCTATAAATAATTAGTATAAAAGCATGAGTTTTGCCAAATGTCACATTTATTATGTTAACACCATTAACATAATTGCTCTACTTCACAACATGATTTATGGAAAGTGACGTCTCCCATTACGAGGCGATCCTTTTTTTTTCTTTTTTTCTTTTTTTTTTTTTCAGAGACTGAAATTATCAATTACTTATGGAGAAACACATGAATGAATTTCTAAACCTTCCTTCCTCTTGAGTTAATGCTAATAATTCACATGACAGGTCTCACAGATACCAGATTGAGAGTGGAATATCTGTTCCTTAAATCTTTCTAATGGAGTTATTCTAATCAAGGAGGCCAACTAAAACCTACAAAATAATTGGACACATTTCTTGTATTTTCCATTCCCATGATCTGTTAACAGAAATGACAGCTGGCCACTCTAATTTTATTTTCCCTCTGAGAGAAGCCATCATGCCAGGAACAAGGATATTATAAATCTTTTTGGGTGGGCATCTTTTTTATCTGTTTAATGCAGTATCTGGCATGTGGGAGTCTCTGTTCGCAGCCATGGCTCTGAATTGTTATCATTGCAGCAAGTCCAAATAAGCTGAAAGCAAAGGTTCTTTGGCAGGAGAAGTGATGATGTTGGTGGTAAGGATCAGGGAGACATGAGATGTCTCTTCTTCTGACCAGTTCTCTCAGATTGAGAGCACTGGAAGAAATGTAGGGTCATGCACCTGTGGGGACTGTGGATCCACATGCCTCAGCAGGAAGAACTGAAGTGCAAGTAACAATATGCATTCTGTTATAGCTATGCTGAAAGCATACAGGAGAACACATAGCCATCCACATATAAGCAGATTTCAGATATTTTTACAGATGAAAATATATGAGATCTGCTCTTAAAGTAATGGCTCCTTATGTTGGCCCCCAATGTCAGAGGTGGATGTTGGTGGTATGGCATTAGAGGCTGAACCTTTCCACCAATTTTACATCACATTTTGTTGCTGTGTGACAGATGGCAGTGGAGAGGCAGTCTGATAAACAGACATTTGACATGGAAGTGCATATAAAGCAAAGATGTTTAACTGAATTGGTCATCGCTGATAAAAATGCATATCTAATGGTGGTGACCATGTTGAGAAATAGTTTTTTGTAGCGAAAATTTGCTGTACCAACTACTGTTATAGTTTCCATAGAAATAAATAGAAAGTTTTCCTTTTGGAGCAACCTACATGTATGAATATGTTTGTGGACAAAAGAAAATATGAAGTATGCGTGTGATATGCCAGTTACCCTGAGAATTGGAATGCTACTATTTCAGTAGTTCTTGTGTTAATAGCAGACATCTCTTTGAACAAATGTGACAGCCATAAATGGAACATGACAGGAAAATACATTAAGAAATCAAAATTCACTGCAGGAGGTAGAATAATGAATCAACTGTATGGGAAATCAAGGACATGGAATGCTTGCCTGCATTTTACTCAGGGAGTTGCCTGGAAGGATAGCAATGAAACCTGAAACTATACGAAAATGATGTAGTTTTATACTGTTTAATAACTTTGAAAATCTCAGCAGATTTCTCAAAACAAGTCACAAAAAGAAAAGCTTTGAGGTGCCATGATACTTTCAGCCAGCAGAGACCAGAGCTTCAGGTCGAATGACTCAGTGCTTTATGACGGCTGGCTACTGTACAGTTAAATTAACAGAGCCTGAACTGCGAGACCTTGCTGACAGATCATGGTACTGTGTGCTCATGTCTAAAGAAGTAATGAAACATGAGCCTACAGATAGACAAAAATACAGACAAATGAAGTACTTGCATAAGTTTGGACATGTGGCAATAGGACAACCTCAGTAGTTGTTTTGTTCCTAGGGTAGTATAGTACACTTGCATCTTCCAGTAACCTGCAATTACTGTTTTTCGGTATCTGGCATGGTTTTTGGCAGATTCAGTTTCTCTTTCACACAAGAGGAACATTCGCTTTCTGTTCAGAACAGAAGGCTACCTTTGATGGTATACTATAAATGGAAATAAAATAAAACTTGATAGTCAGAGCAATTATTAAAATTCATCCTTTTCATCTTCCTATCACATCTCTTTGAGACCCAAATCTTACCGTTTTCAAAAGAACTCAGCAAATGCTGGAAAGATGCAGAAGTTAGGGTTGATTTTTCGTATGTTGGACATAGAAGAGATGGAAGTAAACCTCTAAAGCTATTGTTCAGACTCCTTACTCAGAGGGAAACCAGGCACTTCCTGGGAACAATTAATTTCATACAAAAATAGGCAATCTGAAATAGGTCAAGTGACTCATGGGCTGGAAGTGTCTCTCTCTTTCAGTTGGCTACTGAGAATATTCAAGCAACACCCTCTCCATTCCAAGACATCTTGCAAATTAAACTCATAGGATATCAGTCTTTCTGGATGCATCTATACTACAACTATATAACTACATCTATACTACTGTAGAGAAACCTTAGCTGACTTCAAGCAAACTATGTTTGATTCGAAGTGGAATAGATGTACCTGTTCTCTGTTAGGAGATTTCATTTCTTCATACACAATACGTAGAGGAACAGCTGACAATGAATGACTGAAGGTTTGGCTGAATGAGCTATGCACTTGTATTATATGGAGACTTCTTGCAGATTCAGTGTTTTTTTGTTGTTCATAATTTGGTCAGATTATCCATTTCCTCTTTTCATCTATGTCAGTAGTTAGGGAAAATAAAATCTCGGAGCTCAGTTCCTCAGAGCACTAGGTGTTCTATTAATATTTTTCATGGGCTGATTTGATGACAAGGTTAGTCATGTAGAGAAGAGGTTTCAGTTCCACTATTATCTTCAGCCACTTGCTTTCTGCACTCCTATTCATTACAGCTTCATGATGTGCCTGGCTCAAGCAAACTGTTTTACCTTTCCACACATTCACAGTGAGTAGCTTTAACCTCTGGAAGTTGACATGACAATCCAGCTGCTGGTGCTGCCTTGGATAAAGAGGGTTCTGAGAATAAAAGTGATGTGTAGGAAACAGGCTAGAGTTTTCCCAGTAGACCTTCAATACTATCTGTAATGGGAGAGGAGGCAAATTGGATGTGTGGCACCTCCACTACATGTTTCACTTAAGATATGTGGCCCCTGATTTATAAAATATAACTGCTTGGATTAAACTATTACTCAATTTATATCTTACTACACTGTTTATCTTGTTTTATTTTCCTTCTTTGGTCACTGTCAGCTTACAAAACTTTCAATCTACTCACATGAACACATAGAAATATCTTAAAATAGTACATCCAAGTATAGGATATTCACTTTCTGAACAGTAGAATCTGAGTCTGACTTATCCGAACTGGTACTTGCAATGCTTCCTATAGAAATCACACAGATGTAGTAATTGAGTGAAGGCCCAAGCCATTCAATGTAAACATTAAAGTCCCACAAAGTCCCTGAGAATATCCTCTATTGCTCTTTGGTTTAAGGAATAGATATTAACACAGGTTGAAAATCTCCATCTTTTCTAAGTCTATAATGTCTTTAATGTAAGTTTAAGAAGATATCAGTCCTGCCATGATATTCCTTTTTTTTTTTTCTTCTAGCAAACCATATAAAGGAAATAAGAGTGAAATCTGTCCATCAGTAGTGCTCATTTATTTTAACTCTTCATATAATAATACAACCAAGAAAAAAAACATTTTATATTTTGTGCACAACAGCACCTCCACACTATCATTAGAATAGAAGCTATCCGCAATAGCTGCTTAAAGATGCCCAAGTAGTGCTTATGTACAATTTTTTTTATGTTTCTGTTTCTGTGACAGCTCATATAAGGAGTAAGAACAGCTGTCATCATGCTTCCCAGAGTTCATCAACTAATTAAAAGTGCAAAAAGCTTTTCAGCAACAGTTTGTTTTGAGTGCTTTGGATCAGATATTCTTGATTTTGGTGATTCTTCAATTTCAGAAGGAACTTGTCCCTGTGAGTGTCCCTCTCTTTTTCAGAGAGAAAAGATTGTTAAGATATTTTGAACAATTTTTGACATTAGTCAACAAAACTTCTCAAACTTTCTAGCCTGCAGAGTTTCACCCTTTGTACACAACCACTGCTGTGAAGAAGGGTTTCATGCCAGCATCAGGAAACATGAGATCATTTGAAGTTTGTAGACCAGAATGGCATCAAGTGTAGGAAATTGCCTAGTTATTTCCTTTACAAAGTAGAAAACATTATACTTATTACTCATTTAATTATGATTTCAGAAATTAATTTGTAATGATGGAGGGAGTACAATATTAGTTAATAATTAGGGAAATGAGAGACCTGTGTTTATTCAAATAAGTCCAGCACTTCTGCTTCCTGGATGACAAATATGATTTGATAAGGCATGCTATTTTACTTGGGAAGTATGGGAATAAATTGTTTAACTAGTGTGAAAAAAAAAAATTTAAGTAGAATTACATTGTTCTGCTTACAGAAATTTTGCACCCTGGAAATGGGATAAAAACACAACAGCTGCACATTTGATTCAATTGGACTTCTAAAGCATTTAGTTTTACATATTTTCTCTTAAAATTTTACAGTGTTCTAGAACAGTAAAGTTGCAGTTTGTCAGAATAAGTACAGTTAATACTTCATATGGAAAGTAACCTGTTAAATGTTAAAATGTCTTCTTAAACACTATCTTTTTATATTTACATTATCTCTAAATAAAAAGCTGTTAAAAATTGCTATAGCGCTTTTTCTATAGGTGTTCTGCTCAATCCTTGTTTGTTAAAATCACCATTGTTTACCATCCTTGATTCTACAAAAGTCATGCTTATCTCAATGTCTAAATAAAGCTAACAAGAAAAGAAATTTACATTTTTCATGCTGGTATGATAAAATGTGACTGTGTTACATCTTCAAGAAATTGTAATACAGGTATGGAAGTAAGTTATAATTTTATATAAATATAGATCAGAAAAATCTGTGTACCTAACTTGGTAACCACAAAAAAGAGTCCAATACATGAAGTCTCAAGAGCTTATTATTTCTGCAGTGAATACAGGAACAGGAAATGAATGGTGTGGTTATATAAATGAGTGTAATACTTTGGGAAAATGAAATTTGTATAATTAGGACAAACATTATACAAGTAGAACTAATGACTTCATAAATGCCATACAGACGTAATTAGGATTTCCCAATCCTTGTTTATTAAACTGTCCCCAAACTACACAGCTGTAAACCAAAACCCCAAATGGTGAGATACAGTCTGGCAATTTGAATGAGCAGCATATATATGTGTTACAAAAGGTCATATTTAAATTTAGATTTTAAAATCGATTTTTTAGGGGCCCTAGGAGAATTAAAGAAGTTCTAAAAAACTTTCATGTTATGTCTAGTCATACCATCTATATGTATGTTTTAAAATCTTTACAGAAAAATATAAGGAACAGTACATGAATCAAATGGCAATTAAACAGTATTATTGCTAAAATATTTTCCTTTTCAATTTTTTTTTCTGGAATTCTGTGTTTCTTTCTCTCTCTCTCTTTTTTTTTTTTTTTAATAATTCAAATCTGTAGTTTTTTTAATCCAATTCTCAGGATTTCTCCCAGCTATGAACCCCATAGAAAACAGCCAAAAAAGAAGTATATATATATTCAAAATAGTAGCCAGATTTTCTGTCATCTCAGGCTTGGGAACACACAGTACAAAGTGTTCATTAGATGGAACACGAGGATTCAATAAAAAAGTGGAGTTGGCCAGTGGGCGGCAGTTCCAGTACATAACAAAATGTTGCAGTTTCAAAATTTGTTTTCATTCTTGGTTAGAATTTGAAAAGAGGCTATCCAGGCATCTTGGAAAGGAACCATACTGAAACGCCCCTTTTTGAATGGAAAAGATCTGTTTTCTCAATTTCTTTTTCTTTTTCAATGAAAATGAGATTTGGATGCTGTTGAAAACTGTAGTGAACCAGCGACACCTCTGCAAAACTTCGGCACTGACTAAACTTTATAATTCAGTAAAAATAAAAACAGAGTACATGTCATCAAGTTTTGTAGTGACTTCCAAGACAAAGTAATCAGCAAAATCTCAGTGAATATCCTTATAAAATAACAATTGTAAGTATTACAGCATCTTGGGACAGGACTTTAATTAATGGCTGAAAAATTAGAAACCTGGAATCCTTTTTCTGCTTAAAGGAAAGGGTAACATCTTAAAGGAAAGGGTAACATCTGAGTAGCACAGATATAATTCATAATTTCCAATAAATTATTTGGCCAAAGTCTGAATGCTTTTACCATCAACTTTTCCCACATGGGGATAATACTGTTCAAATATAGTGACAGTGTGATGAGAAGAAGCTTATTTTATGGTTTCTCTAGCACTGCTAAAGTGCTTACTCTTTCTAATAGATCAGAAGCCATTAACCACACTAACTTAGTCACCATAATGTGCTCAGCACTAGGTGTTTCTGCTCAAACTTTGCTGTTAAGAAGCTTTCTGCTAATAAGTGCCACCAGTTTGAAAACTCTTCATAGTGTCAAAAAAATTTAGTTTGGCAGCACGTAATTTTTTTATGTTTGTTGTTTCTTTCAAGCACTGGAGCACAGTTGCTGGATGTATGGATTCAGTTATAAAACCCGTAATCTTGTAGCCCTCGGCTGTAGCAGAGATCTATGGTATTTTCTGTGTATGATGGTGCTCAGGGGTCCCATGCTAGAGTCAGGATGTCATCATATAAATACCTCTGAGGCACCATACCACAACTTTTAGCATTGCCCAGAGTGTTGGAAGATGCCCCATCCCTGGAGATACTCAAGGTCAGGATGGATGGGGTTCTGAGTAACCTGAAATAGCTGCAGTTTTTCCAGTCCATTGCAGAAGAGTTGGACTAGATGGCCTTTAAGGACTGTTAAGAGTTATGAGCTGTATTCTTTCTTTCTTAAAGACTGTCCTGTTGGTCTCTGGGTGAAGCAGCACCAAGCAAAATAAGCCCTTGGCTGGTCTCATACCATCATTCCTTCATGCTCTCTGCTGGTAGACATCTCCTTTGTTTTCAAACTGGGGACAAAGGATGTCTATGCTCATCGTGCTCTGAGATCCTGTTAATTTATCATCTCTGCCTTTACATGTATCTGTTATCAGATGCTTGAGAAATGTGATTCCCTACCACTGCAGAAATTTCTTCCTAACCTTTCTAATTAGAGGTGGCCTTAGGTGGCCTTTTAATCCTGTGGATGAGAACTAATGCCATTTTTAACTCTTTTTTTTTTTTTTTTATATATAATTTAATAAGTCTCTTCACTAAAATTTTTAGAGATCCAATTTTTTGTATCAGTCATGGTTTTTCTTTGAATACTGTTGTCCTTTTGACCTCGGTGACTGGTATACAAGTATTTCAGTGTGATCATAGCTGCAGCTTCTGGCCTCAGAAACTCTATACAGCATTTTATGAGAACCAGAACTTCAGAATTATATCCTTTTCACCTTTTAGTTCACAGAAATTAATGGAATCAAGTCTCAGCTGTTCTTTCTAAACATACTATTATAGGCTACTCTAAGCATTAATGTCTCTCTTTGAAATCAGTAGTCTCCTTTGCATGCATTTCTGTGATTAGTAACAATGATTAGATTCCCAATTTTTTAAAACAGCAATAGTTTAAAATAGATCTTCATTCCAGATGAGCATAGTTATTAACAAATTGGTGGATTGCAAAGTCTTTCCATGTCTAGCCTGAGGATAGGGACTGTAAGATTTGTTTACAGTGATTCTCTTTCAACAAATATATTGTAGGTGTCACGCCCATACAAACCACATAAAGTACTGTATTTTGCCCATTCTACAGAACAGGAAGATATCATTTCTGTTTGTGTAGAGCTGAGGTGAGTAGTAGCCACCACTGAAATCTCATTTTTTAGCAGTGACTGAAGAACGTATTAACTTTTACAGCTGCCACAGCATGGAGCCGACAAGTAATATCAACTCTGTCATAAACTCAGGTGAATTAGGAGTGTAACGGCCATACTTAGCAGGCTGGGTTTGAAAGAGCGATTTCAAGACATTCCTACAGAAACGTTTTTGAAAGGGAGGGCACTGCCAAGTGTTGAAGAAGAATGAGGAGAGGACCTCCTGGCTCTTCCTGGAAGGATGCAATCAACCCTACTCACTGCTTCATACTGGAGCAAACAGTAAGAAGGACTGCTGGACTTCCCTGGAACTGGACAAATGGAGTCCTCAAGAGTATGTAAACTATAACATAATCATATACAGATTGAAGTTAGGCATTTTGAACTTAAATGGCTATTCCAAGTTTCACTTGCAAATACCATGTGATTATATCATTGCTAATATGACCCAATTTTTTTACTTTTTTTTTTTTTTAACACGCAATATTATAAGCTCAGTATGAGTTGAGTTTACCCTCTTTTATCCAAGTGACACTTCATTTAACTTTCCTTCATTTCTTGGTGTCTCTAAATTATGACAGGAAAGAGAAGTTTTGAAATAATGAACAGTCTGTAGAACTGTAAATTGTTCCCTCATGTCTTCTGTGGCTGCTTAGGATATTGGGAGGGAGAATTGTGCTGAAGCAGTGGCTGTAGATGACAGAAATTTGAGGTGGCACAAATCAGCAGCTCCCTGGGTGGTGGCTGTCCTGCTGTGCCGACTGTACACCTTGGCTCAGAGGAGTTATTTCTTCTGAGTCACAAGGGGCTGGTGAGCAGTTTGGCTTTTGCATTCACACCAGTTTCACATCACAAGATCAATGGTAGGTCTGGCACAGATGCTGCTGAGGACTGAGGACTCTTAGCAGTACCAACAGATGATCCCACAAGATCTGCTGAGGGAAACATTGCTGGGTTTCTCTGTCCGTGAGCTGTCCTTCAGCCCCCCTGCAGCTTCTAGCAATGCATGAGGTTTGCTGAACGGTGCTGTCAGCATCACCAGAAGTGTCTCTCCTCCTGTGTAGAAGGAGGGCAAAATTTGTTGTGGTTCACGGCCATTAAGTCATGTCTGATAGGGCCAAGGAGGCTGGCTTTCTTGATTGAGCTTGGGTACATGTGATTCTTAAACAATAACATCAGAAAAATGGGCTAAATTGTGTTTAGAAGCTACCTAAATATTAGAGAATTAGAAGTAATAATAATTTTTTTCTAATACCAAATAAAAATTTGTGGTGCTTTAAGTCCTACTCACTGCAGTACATGACTAAATGACATCATAGGGCACTATCCACACAAACTGTAAAAGATCTACCACATTATCAAATTTGCCATAAATAAGGTATAGAAATTTCACTTATTTATATGAGTATAAACAGTATGAGAAACATATAAACCTGAAAAGATTAAAAAGGAAGTGATACAAGGTCTTTCTTCAATCCAAGTTGAGTTCAGGATTTTCACATATCCTGGAGAGAGTAGTAGTTATATAAATGATTTTCATAGCTTAGTTTGGGATGATTTCATAATCAGTGAACAAAGAGCCAGTTATAATTATGTTAAAGAGACATAAATGTCTGTTTAAGCACATAGTTATTGCAGTCTTTTAGGTAATCAGATTAATCCACAATCACTGTGAGTGGAACTGTGAACGGAACTTGTAACATGGTTAGACCCTAAGAAGGCTATGTATTCAGCTTCTCATCTGGAAGTGATATCAGCCTGTTGTTTTCTCAAAGGCATTTGGTTGAACAAGGCTTCTGGTTTTCTGCCTATGCAAAATGCCAGGCTTCCCCTCAACCTCTTTTGTATGTATATTTTCATTTAAATTCCCCAGTAAGTTATTCAATGTATTTCCAATTGAACGTTAAATATTTATTTTTCCAAGGAATTAAAATGATACTTATTAAGAACTTTTCCCATTCATTTTCCATAGCTAAATTAACTTGTACATAGACAAAGAAGACAGAGATTTCCAAAACAGGACTAAAGCAGATTTAGATATCCACATACAGCACTGTGTCCTGGAAACCCTTCATTGAACTGCCATCTAAAGTAAAACATTTTAAACTATGTTACCTTAGTTTTAAACTTAACATTCTCCAGATGCTTAGAATTGTAAATCTGTTCATTTCTAAGCCTGCCTTTCTGTCCATAGCATTAAGTACATGGAACTTAATTAACATTTATTAAGCTGGCTTCTCAAACTAAAGCAGTTCTCTTTGAGGCTTTGAGTGAGTTTACCTAGGAGTCATTTGGACATCAACAGAACTGAACAGATGAGAGAAACATCTGAGATTATTATCTTTATGCCTCACTGTGTGCAAAATTCAGCTCTTCCTCTGTTCTTGAATGAATGCTCTGCTAAAAAAGATAATCTCTTCCTTTCACAGACACACGTTCCTTCTCACAGTCAACACTTCTATATATGTATATTTTTTTTTCCTGATTTGCACAGCCTCACCAGCAGGTGTTCTTTACTCACGTTCCGTAAAAATTGATAACGTTTGGTTAGAAAATATTCCTACTCATGGAGTAAGTAGAGTTGGAGAGCCTCAGGCGATGCTTAGGAATTTCATACATGTATTTGATCTCCTGCTAGGATCTTCAGTAAAGGAAGCAAGGGAGGACAAACTCTTAACACTCTCTGTGAACCACTGCAGTGCTGCAGTCTTACACTGAGGTTAACAAGTCAGTGATTTTCAATCTCTCCAGTTTAACTGCCTGCTTTTTTTCTTGAGCATTTTGCCACCTGTGCTGTCAATGTGGCCACACAGGCAAAATACTGACAATTTACTGCATTATGAACAAAAGCATATGTAATAATTTTTCTGAAAGTTTCACTGGAATATAGCAGCAGAGCTTAAATGCTGCTTGACTAGTGGAATAAAAAGCCTGTTGCTGCCTACACCAAGAAGGCTTCCGAGTTATGAATATGCATGGACAGGGACACTTTCAAAATACTCCAATGAGTACCCCACTGAGTACAGACATTGTCATCATATTCTTGATTAGAGTGAATGCTATTTGAGAACAAATTTCAGTATATTGCTAATCTGAATGCAAATCTACACAAGATCTGAGTTTCACTGAGAACTTCTATTTTAAACCTTTTTTTTTTTTTTTTTTTGTTTAATTAGATTTTTATAACACTTGCCCAATTTTGAGGGAGACGAAAAGAAAGATTTCTCTGAGTTACGATCACAGCATCATAAAATAATTTAGGTTGGAAGGGACCTCTGGAGGCTGTCTGGTGCAACATGCTTCTAAAATCTATCTTCAAAGTCAGATCAAACCACCCAAGGCTATCTCCTGTAAAGTTCTGCATACCTCTGAGGGTTAAAAGCCCATAAGCATCTTAGGAAGGGAATACTAACCATGATTTTTTTCTCTCCCTATATTTTGTTGGCATTTTCCCAGATGCATGTTATAAGAGTTATGACTTTTGTCTTGTTGCTATATACTTTTGAGACAAATATGACTTTTCTTTAAGAACTTCCTTTTATATAGCTGATGGCAGCAATGAGATCCTCCCTTAATCTTCTGTAGAGAAGAGACATAAAGCAAATTGATTTCCTTCAGCATCTCCTTAAAAGAGCTCCAGACTCTACTTATCCTAGAAGCCCTTTGCTGAACTCTCCGTTATTTGTTCCTACTGTCAGTATCAACTGGAGAAATCAAAGCTGGACAGGGTATGCCAGGTGTGACCTTAATGACATTCCACAAAGAGGAATAATCATTTCTCCTTATCTGCTGGCTGGATCCCTGATGATAAAGCTCAGTATGTTGCTCCAAGTGCAAACTGTTGTCTCATCTGCAACTTATTGTCTGTCAGGATTCAACTAGATCCTCTTTGGCAAAGCTGCTTTCCAGACAGATGTCTCTTAGGCCGCACTGTCACCTGGGCTGATCTATCCCTAAGTGTCAGACTTGGAATTTGCTCTTGAATGACATCATGAATTTCTTATCTGCCCATTTCTGTAGCATTTGTGATTGCTCTGAAGGGCAGATCTATCCTCCTCTGCGCTGACCAGGGCATTCACTTTGGTGTCCTCTATATCCTTGATAGGGTGTGCTCCATCTTGAGGCCCAAGTGTTGTATAGAAATCTTAAATGGTATTGCACTTATTGTAGCTTCTAAGCAACCCATTCAAAAGTGTTGAGTCACCAGTTAAACTTTAAACCACTGAAACTACTTGTTAGATACTTGCTGAGTTTCACAATTCAGTTTTTAGCATACCCTGTATTTCAATGAACAAGACCACATCTTTCCCATCTGATGACAAGTATATTATTGAAAAACCTGCCAAAAGCCTTTTAAAACTTCAGATAACTGACATCCACTTTCCTCTTATCCACAGACTCAAAGATAACTTATGGCTATCAGGTTATTGATGGCAATAAGGTTACTCAGATATGGTTTGTGCTTGGGAAGTCCATGCTGGCTATCACTAACCACCTTTTTCCTTTTGCTCTCACCTTAATGAGAGCAGGCTTTATATTCAAGTCATTAATATCAAGATTTTGGGATGACACTTGAAAGCTCTTAGTTAAATATAAATCTGCGATTGACTTATTTATCTGTCTCAAGCTCAGGTAAGTTAACAAATCAGGCCTTTAGTGTGAAAAAACATGTATCAGACACTACTATAGGTTGCTTTACCAGCAGAAGATTGCAGATTCATTCTTCTGCTAGAGTTTCCCACCATAATGTTTTAATTTGCTGTGATAAAAGTAAGCATATAAGGTAAGGGATAATTGATCATTATGGCCATTCATTACATGATACAATGCTGGAAAAGAAAAACCGATAGAAGAAGCCCTGGCAAGGTCAGTATAATTACCTATTCACATTCACATGTACAAAGATTTGAAAGTAAATTTGCTAAGTAAAATTGGATGACCTTTCTGAGGAAAACTCCTGTGAGGGAAAGGACCTGAGCAGGGTCGGTAAGTTCATCTTTATTCTGATAATTGATGTACAAAGTACTCTTCCAAAGCAGGCCAGGCTGTGAAAACATTAAGAATATCAGTAATGTAGGTTGGCTGCAAGTCAAGCCATTTCATCACTCATTACCTTTAATAAATCACTGAGATATGTGCTAAGTAAATCTGCTGATAGCATTATGAGATTTATGGAATAGAGGGAAGTCTAAATCCCCCTTTAGTACAACTATATAGTTTAATATATCATTGTATAATGGAGGAGAAGCTGTGCAACTCCCTCTTTAATCAGTACTGAAATCATGCTCAGACCTGTCTGGTACATATCTTTAGAAATCTCACTTGTCTATGGCCATGAAAGAAACAGATTATTTCTGAAGCTTTTTATTTTTTCATGACGACAATTTGTAGTCATTGATCATTTTGCACTTCCCCTCACCAATTAAGCCTTGCATTAAGAACAGTACACTCTCTATATTATATATTTCCATTATCTGTTTCTATCTGTACTTACAACTAGCCATATTCTACAGAGGAGTTCATTACAAATGCAAATATTACAAGATTTGTGGAAAACCAAACTGTTGAACTCCTGCAAGTTCACATCCTTCCACATGTCCTTCAATTTGCTCGGCAATCTGTAGATAGCCCTCCCCCTCCTCCTCCTTCTTTTCTTTTCTCTTTCTTTTCTTTCTTTTCTATTTTTAATTTTATTAGCAGAGGAGAATTCTATACAATAGGACATGTGACCATGTTGCATTTTCTTTTACCAGGATGTTTTAACTCAACCTGTTTGTCATTAATTAAAAGTTCCATTTGATTATATGGTCTAAGAAATTCAGGCTAGGAGGGTTTGGATTTATTAAAACTATTTATACTGTTTGGAAATATATATTATCTTTTGATGAAATTAATCCATCATTTACTCATGATTCTATTGCCTGAAGGTCTGTGAATTTAGGACTCAGTAAAGGATTTACAGATCCAGGACATTGGTGGACTTGAATCACTTAATAAAAAATATCAAGCTCAGTCTGTCTCTGATCAGAGGACACGCAACAGCAGTGGGACATGAGCTCACACACCCCTCCCTGTCCCACTTGGCTCTGCCTGAAGTGCTCCAGTTCTGCTCTGGTGACTGTGCAGAACTTCCCTCTCAGAGCAGGCTGCTGCTTAAATGTAACTGGAATTTAAAATGCAATGTAAGGGCAATTTCCAAGATTCCCATTTGGGGATGTGCCACTGAGCAGACTGGGAAAGAAAATATAAACTACTGGACTGGTAAATAATGAACCAGTGGCTACTGGATGCAGCAGAGATGGACAGGGAGAGACAGAGGAAGCTGGATGTGAGAAAGACTGGGGGGCAATTGGTTCAGGTGATGCCTGAACTCTGCTATCATAGGAAAAAACAGACTATTTCTCACTGTCTAGAAACAGAATGCATCATATTTTGTACTTTGAATGAAAACCATAATCACTGGCCTTCACTGTGGGAATCAGGGCTGCCTATGCAAAGTGTCTCAGACTCAGAGCAGGATGTGCCCCTCAGCACTCAGTAGTTTCTGCTGCCAGCCCTGGCAGAGTTTGGCATGGTGCTCAGGACTTTGCATCACTCGCCAAGGCTTCCATCTCTCTCTGTGCCCTGCAGCAGACGGGCAACTCATAGAGAACTTGGATTTAATGTTACAGTCAGTATACATATAAGCTGATCCACTTTTTTTTTTTTTTTTCTTTTTTTTTTGCTTAACTGGACTGTCTTTATGACCTTTGAGAATTTAAATTGCTTCATCCAGTAAATTACTGTTAACTTGAGAATGTTAACGACTTTTAATTATAAATTGAAATTGCCACAGGTTAAGACAGAGGGATGAGGAAGCTTTGATGATTCTTGTGCCTGCTTCCCATATGCTGACAATCTTGATTCAGCAGACAGTGGTGTCAAAGGCTTGTTTATATGAAATTCAATTTATTAAACACCATTGTTGTAATTTTTCCAAAGATGATCTGAGCAACTCATGAGGTTTGGACAGTTATTTTCTCTGTATTTTTAAAACTGACTTTGCTCTTTGGCTGTTAATAAGCATATCCATTTGTTTTAGGCATGTCTACAGAGTGACACTAAAACCTTGATTTAGGTGCTAGTCGTCAAAACAAGGTAAAAACTTAAGTAAAGTCTTCCCTTACAGGGGAAGAGATGTTGTTGTCATATTACGGCATTACCACAGTCAATAGTTTGTTTTGTTTTTTTGTTTTTGTTTCTGTTTTTGTTTTTAATACTGTGACAGTGGATACAAATGATGAGTAACAAATATTACAGTTGGTTGGCACACATTATAGCATGAAATTTAAATCTGAGAATATTAAATAATATTAAATATGCTATGCTTCTGTTAGCGTTTCTACTGTAATTGTTTGAAACACAAAAAGCAGAAGACTGTTGTCCACATATGAGGATTGTTCTGAAAGTGAAGCCTCCTATTTAAACATTTTGGCCCACAGTGTTGGAAGTGGATGTTGGTAGTATGGCAGTAGAAGCTGAACCTGCCTGCCAGTGTCCATTTACATTTTGTTGCTATGTGACAGATGGCAGCAGAGGCACGGTCTGACAGAATGGTGTCTGATATGGAAGCGTATATGAAGCAGAGGTGTGTCATTGAACTTCTGCGTGCAGAAAAGATGGCACTCAGTGGCATTCATCGATGCTTACTGAATGTTTATGGAGACCAAGCAGTGGATGTCAGCACAGTGAGATGGTGGGTAGTAAATTTCAGCAGTGGTGACAGCAACAGGGGGTTAACTCTTCTGGTGCAGGTTTTTATAAGCATGCAGGCTCTTGTTCATCTCTGGTGAAAATGCAGGCTAATGGTGGTGACTATGTTGAGAAATAATGTTTTGTAGCTGAGAATTTGCTCGACCAAATAGTGTTACTACAATCTTTGTATCTGTTGCATTTTCCATAGAAATAAAGAGGAGGCATTATATTCAGAGTTACATATACACGTATTAAAATTTTTCCAAGCAGACAGTGCTGCTATGTTACCAAAATGAGTTAGGCATTGCAGCTTTTAGACTGATGTTAGCAAAACACCATGGCATTCACAAACCCCTCAAAGAATATCAAAAAGAGGAAGAACATCATCAAAAAATTTCTTGATAACACAATTAACTTTCTTCGTTTATTTAGTGGTAAAATACAGTGGACTACAGATACACTATTGAAAATGCTCCCATTCCCAACTAATGGAACTGCAGTAGGCATTGCCATTCTGTCTGCAATAGCGCAGCTTATCTTCCCAGTCATAATACTATCTGTAGATCACAGCATCACCTTTCTCTCATTATTCTTGTTTCTGACCAGTGGTGTCACAAGATTGCCTCTAGCTACAGATAGACACTGTGCTGTTTATGGGTAAAAGCTGTGAAAGTTAACAGCAGTAGAGTTCTCTATAGAGTCAGAGGTCAGGTTAAACGAAAATTACATTAATTTATTTAAGACAAGTGCAAACTCAGTGAATCATTTCCCTGACAACACAAAGCAGCGTTTGTCATGGTGAGAAATTAGGGAAATTTTTGTTTGATTTGAAAAGTGGAAAGCATTACCATCTGTGGACAGAGGACAGAAGTGGTCCTGCTGTCCTTGATCACCTAAGCATGGTATGTGAAGGGAGAGATATACTCCAAGTTCACATTCCTTACAGAACCTGGAAGCTGTTGACACAATCCTGGATGGTACAGAACTATGAGAAAGGACAAAACGTAAGGAAATTACAAATTTGATGGAGAGATACACATGCATGAAACTGAGCAAAAAAAAAAATTAGGATTTCTCAGTTCAAATTAAGAGCAAATCAGGAGTTAGTGGAAGGAAGAAGGCATGATGCACTGTGTACGAAGCCATGTACTGACAGAGGTGTGGATGACTCAGCCCAGGACATCATGACTCAGGTGCTGGGAACTCTGACACTGTCTCCTCACCATGATCCGGGACAAGTCTCAGCTTTTCTTTGGGTCATGTAACCTCTGAGTAAGCAGGCTGAACTCCCACTGCAGTCAGTGCAGTTGTCTTTACATATGTTGGCCCCATATTTCATGGAATCCTTCATTTTATACATCTGTTGGTTTTTTTTTGTTGTTTTTTTTGTTGTTTTTTAAGAGGTGCCAGAAGACCAACTTTGAAAAGAATTTCAAGCTGGAAATGCCAAGTCTATAAGGAATTGGAAGTCACTCAAATAAATGGCACTATCAAAAGTAATGACAAGTCCTGGTTAAAAACAGTAATCCAGTTTTCAAATATACTGAGCGTCAATTCCCTCCTCTGAACTGAGTAGGTGCTTCAGGTAGTTGATGCCTGAAGAGCACAGAACACACATTCTCTTCTGGTATGTTAACAGGTCATTAAACCAAACCGTGTAGTCTCAGTTCAACCAGTTGTTCTGCTTTAACTAGCTCCCTTGAACACTTAGGATGATTTGCTTTTCTTCTTTTCTTTATATTACTTTTTTTTTTTTTTGGCTGATTTTTTTGTCTTGTGATCACAAACCATGAATTCATGAATATCATTCAGATTGTTTTTTTTTTTTCTTTTTCTTTCTTCTACCCTAAATAATGCTTCCTTGTGTGAGGATTATTTCTCAAACACATTGCTATTGAGACCGAATCTTTCTGAGAGCAGCGGTCACAGCAAAAGTCTACATGTATGCATGATGAAGCTCACCAGCAGTACTACACAGTAACATGCTTGGACATGATAGCACCACTGCCATTTTTTGATATTCCCATCTATTTCTGCCTGTCAGGGCATTTTCATGTAATGAATTCCCTTCTTTAATAGAGCTACTTATGTGGGACATGTAACACTTATATGTAGATTTATTGTCTCTTGAGTCTCAGATTTCACTGGCAATGTTGGCTTTGTTTCCTACATATTTTTTTTCATGTTTGTGTTTATGTCCGGAATTTCAGAGAACTGATCTAAATAACATAGGCTGCCTATTCAATCTTTGATTCTTTATTAGCTCAAGACTTTGACTAAATAAAGTACACAATACATCCTAAATAGTACAAATAAATCAATTCCTAGGTTTCCAAATATAACTGAACTAGATGCAGACACATCCCAAATCCAGGGCAAGATTCCATTGGTATCTGACCTCATCTCTTTTGCACAAATAGGAACAGAGAAGGTAAATCCAACAAACTTGAAAAAAACAATCAATAAATTGATACTGTAACAAATTAGTATATTTTTTCAGTTATCTGAGCAGCAGAGCAAAATGACTGTATTCCAGAAACTAAGTTCACATGGTTATAAGCAAGCCATCTCAGGAATGACTAAGCGCTATCTCAGTGTGTGAACACTACACGACAGTGATTCTCAAAATGACTATCAGGAAAAATGGATATCAGAAAGGAATTAACTTGAAGAAACTGGAAAGCATATATTGAAATGAACTGATATTCTTGAGGCAGTGAAACTCTAAACACAGCTGACTACCATGCCCAAGGGACAGCAGGAGTCTGGTCTGTTCTGATGAATCATTCAGTGTGTGTAAAGGGTCTACTGAGGTGGTGATTCAAGAATGTGAACATTTCTTCATCTTTTGGTAATTTTAGTGTTTGCTATTTTTCACTGTCTGCTCTTCTTTAGCACTACAAAAACGGTTCCAAATTCTGAACACAATACTAATCTGGCTTTTGTCTCTTTAATATTTTGCTTATTCAATAAACTTTCTAGTTTACATGAACTTTACTACATGCAGTATTAATATGCAGTAGACTGATGGACTTTCAAATAATTTGAGATGCAAGAAGTAAAAGATCTATTAAAATTTTCAGAGTGCTAACTTCAAAAAGAAATGAGGTTCATCTTTATGTTTGATAAAAACCTCATCTTCAGTCCAGATGGTCTCAGATTTGCAGTTCTTATTCTTTACAATGAATATACACTAATACTTGGCAAGCTTCATATAGAATTGTGCTTCAAGGATTAATAAGCTGCTTCATTTTTTTTCCTTCTTTTTTTTTTTTTTTTTTTTTTGTAATCGGCACATGAAACAATAGTTTTGCACATATTAATCTGAAATCAAGAAAGATCTGATTTTTTTTTTTTTGCTGAGTTTTAAACTGAAAATCGAACTTATCCAAACAGATTCATATTCCTTGATCAACCTGAAAAGCAACTACAATATTATGAAAAAGAGCAGTATCTATACTTGTGAGTTATTCATGATGGATGATGCAACGCTGCATGAAACTGAGGGATGTAAGGATGGAGAACAGCCCTGCTGAAAAAAGCAGCCGAGGAAGTCAGCTGTATCCTGATCTTCATCAAAAAAAGTGTGGCAGCAGAGTGAGGGAGGTGATCCTGCCCCTCTGCTCTGCGCTGGTGAGGCCTCACCTGGAGTACTGCATCCAGATGTAGAGTCCTCAGCGCAGGAGAGACACAGACATGTTGGAGTATGTCCAGAGGAGGTCCACAAACATGATCTGAGGAGTGGAACACCTCTCCTGTGAGGACAGGCTGAGAGAGCTGGGCCTGCTTAGTCTGGAGAAGGTAATGAGGTGACCTGATAGAGGCCTGTCTGTTTCTAAAGCGGCCTGTAAGAAAGAATGGGACAGATTCTGTAGCAGGATCTGTTGTGACAGGTCAAGAGGAAATGGTTTCAAACTGAAAGAGGGGAGATTTACTTTGGATATAAGGAAGACGTTTTTTACAATCAGGGTGGTGAGGCACTGGAACAGGTTGCCTACAGAGGTGGTGGATGTTCTTGGCGTATTAATAGCAGCCTTTATTATAGACTGATGAAAAGAGTGAAGAGGTTACCACTGTGTTAGAAGTTTATTTGTGCAGATGTTTGTTTTCAGAGGGTAAAAAATCCTGCTGGCCAGGAAATTACTTGCTACATTTCACCTCATAGCATTATTCCCTAAAAGTAAACTGAAAGTTGTTTTTTTCTTCTGGAAGGAAATACTTAAGGACTTGTTTCTCTTTATATTCTTTTTTTTCTCTTTATTCTTTCTTTTTTTTCTTTTTTTTCTTTTTTTTTTTCTTTTTTTTTTTCCGGGGACTCAATGAATACAGTACTTTACATCTCCAGCTGTTCTGGAAGCAATGACTTTTCTGAGACTTTCTTGTCTTCTGAGAATCTATGAACTGGCTCTAATCCGAGTTGGAAACAAACAAATCAACTAAATTAACCTGGAATATTCAGATAATGTGATTCTGAAGAATTTCGAGTAAGTTGGGATATCAGTTTGAAGACCACTGTTTAAAGTAATTATGTTACTAGACTACATTACTCTGGTAATGTAGGTTAAATTACCTTCACTCATTTTTGCAGTGTAAATTAAAAAGAATTCAGAGAACTAAAGGCTGACAAAAATAGTTGTGGCCTAGGAGCAGCATCACCTTGCATATACATCTCCTGATCTCTCTCAGAGCACTCTGAGCATTACAGAGCAGAGCCAGACTGCCAAAATTTAGGGCTGAATAAGAAAAGAAGGAGTGGGATTGGCATGCTGGCATCAAAGAAAAAAACACAGAGCCATGAAAGAGAGATCGAGCACTGATAAAGTAAACTACAGAAAGGTCCCCAGCAGTCTCACCCCAGAGCCCTCACCTTCCCTCTCCACAGCCCTGCCAAGGCTGGAGTCAGCCTTAACAGAGATTATTTTCTGGCATTTAGTCTCTGAAGAATGGTGTCACCTCCAAAGCGCCTTTAAAGAGTGGTATCCTTCCTATTTATCTCCTTGGATTCTAACCAGGATTTCCTGGAAGATAAATTGGCTTGAGATGAAACTGCTTCATAAGTCACGGTAGTGATTTAAAAGTACAGGAGATGACAGGCCACTGCTTTGGGCCACTTTCCAGCCTTAAAAATTTATTAGCATTGGTATCCTAATACATCATATAGACAGCGCAGAGCTACCTCAGAAGTTCTCTGTTAGAATAGCAAAGAATATTCACAAAGCAGATGTGCTACATGGCACACGGGGAATTCTCCAACATTTTGGATGCTGGCAGCAACAGCAAATGGACAAAACACTTCTCGAACCCAGCTGGCAGGGGACCTGAACAGATATATGAAAAAAATGACATCCTACATGGAAAGGAAAAGAGGAGATTGCGATGGTTGATCTGGCAAAATAGTATATGAACAGGGAAGAAAAGCTGTAAATTTTTAATGTTTATTGCTTGAAACAATATTACTACTAAATTTACAGGCAAAGTCAAGTAATTAATGGTTCAATAATTGAAGCCAGAAGGCAGGGGAAAAATCCTCATATTGAATAAGAATTAAAATATTATCGGGTGTTTCTGTTCTATTTCGTTTTGTTTTTAAATACTACTAATACAACATAGATTCCAGTGATGAGAAATGTATTCTTTTTCAGACTTTTTTTAAGGTAATTTACTTGTTAGTGTTATATCAAGCACAGCTCCTTCAGCACACCAAGAGCTGTTCTTCTAGTTCCTTGCTGTAGAAATAACTTAGAGAAAAATAAAGATATTTATCACAGGCACTGTGTAAAATGCAGAAAGTTATGGAAGCTGTTTCTCTACTTTCATTTTTCCTGTCTGTTGAAAGAGGAAAGGGAGATCAGCTTAGATCTGCTGAAAGCTTGCTGTTAGCTTGCAGTTCGTACAGCTCTTTATTTCCTCTTAAAACTGTATTTCAGCCTGATTTTAAGAGAAAAAGCCCCATCATCTCTGAGTTGCTCAGGCCAACTCATAGTTCATATCCCACAGATTTTGGTATTCACCTATTCAGTGTGGTTAGAGATAGAAGCTGAAACTATTCCAAACACATTCACAAAGCTTGCAACAAATGTGTCCATTTTAAATCCAGAGGCTTTTAAAGGAAAGTGCTGTGAAAGGGTAGGGAGGAATCATTCTGGGGGAAATCTTTTTAGGGAACTTTTAATCTTAGTATTTTCTTTTCTTTTGCCATTCAGATGTAAACATATATTTTTTCCTTCTTTGCTGTTTCTCTATTTTTCCTCCATTCCCTTCTGAAGAATGGAAAGGATGAAGCAGGCTAAAAGTTGAATAAAAATGAGCAAAAAAAAAAAAAAAAAAAAGAAAAAAGAAAGAAAAATATCTACCTGGAACAAACTAGACCTGCTAATTGAATATTCTCAGTGGGTCTCTGCAGAATGTATTTCAGCTCTGGTAATTTGTACTAGAAAATGTCAACTTTGTAAAATTCCTGTGGATGCCTGTAAGATGTGCTATTCTTATGTAGGTGAATGTCTAACTTTTGAAGACCAGAGCACTTTTATCATAACAGAGCATACTCCTATGTATTTTTGTTGTAGTTATTTAGTTACTTATTTATTTTTAATGTAAGTTGTGGGTTTTTTTTGTTGTTGTTGTTGTTTTGTTTTTGTTTTTTTTTAACCTGTGTTTTCATGAGGGGAAATACATTTCAATTTTCAGGACAGGTATTATTCAGACTCAAGCAACCTTTACCTTTAGTTTTGCAACACCTGTTATAGAGCAGGCTCCTTCTTGATAGATAACAGAATTTCCTTGTTCTCATCCTTGATCCTGAGCTTTTTTTTGGCTCACATTTATATTGGGACTGTTGATGGTCAATATTCTACCATTTACAACACCTGCAAGAGACGTCATTTATCTGTAAGGTAGTCTGTGTTACTTGACTTCGTAATTTATTAGGCAGATTACTGAAAGCTTCAATATTATCTAAGTGCTATAAAATTTAATGGGGTGCCATTTCCTCTATACTTTCACATGAATGTTTATGAAAGGATGTTCCATCTTTTCAAAAGTGCAGAAAGATCACTTGACCAGCTAGACATGACACAGAGCTGCAGGTAAAAAGTCTGCAGTCACAAAATTGCACAATTTTCCTTCAGGTGTTTCCATAAATGACTTTGTCTTTTCTCTTTGACTTGCCGGAAGATGAAAATGTCCAAAACAATAAAAATAAATGTAAGTATTACTTTACAATCGTGACTGCGAATTGTTGTCCTCTTTTAATAAAATCTAGGGTCAGGGTCATACTCTGCATATTTATACATATATTTGTTTATATACAAAAAGCTCTCCACTCTAATCAGCGGCAGCTCAGAAGCAAGGCAAAATGAAGGCACTGGATCCTCCTATTGTTTGAATGGTGAAAACTGCCCAAACAGATTTGATAAAGATTTTGTATCTTGCATTTTCCTGAGGTTAATGACTGCACATGCTAACATATATCAAGCATCAGGCTGTTGTCTTTCTAAAAATCAGCAATAATCAAATAAGCCTGAAATTATAAATGGAGTAAAATCTGCCTGAGTTATCATCTCAGTTCAACTGACTTTCCAAAAATCTCATTGGGATTTCAGTGAGACCATGAGCTGAGGAGGTAAGCAGAGATTTTATCTCAAAATGGAACATAAAATCCATGCAGGAGAGGCAGTGTGAGGTGATTAGACATGGCTATATAAGTGTAACTGGGTCAGTGTGGCCATACTCTGCTGTAAATTAAACTCTAAAACAGGAAAAAAAAAACACCAACTCTTCACATATTTTACATGTCTGACAGACTTGTGAGCTTGTTGCATTCAGCCAGCAGGCAGCTTTACTGCTTCCTTGACTCCTGCTGTGACATCTACCAGGCTGTCCATCTTGCTGCTGCCAAACTAAACAAAGATAATTTATCTTCTTTGTGGTTAATGGAAATACCTTCTCTTGTTAGGGCTTCGGGAAGTCAGCTGTCCAGTGAGAGCCAGCAATGTTCTTGACCCTGCCACCTCTGGTATAACCTTAACTGCTCCTCCACTGCTTTTGTTATTCCTAATTTCTCAAAGGAGCAATAGGAGACTAGTAAAATGATCTGATAGCTCAAAGGACCCTGGAATAGGAGAGGGCAAAGGAGTGTGTTCCCCAGGACTGGCAGAGCACGGACAAGGAATTCCAGATACATCACTGTTAGCACAAGATTATACTCATGTGCAATAAGACTCTGTCTTAGAAAATATAACAACTCTTCCTACTGACCATCCTCTCCATTACTCACTTTGAGCTATCGTTTAGGGGATGATCACTTCATAGTAATACATTTTTCACTGGATCACCTCCACGACAACATTCAAGGGATTCCAGAAGATAATGATTTCACAATCAATATAGGAATCCATTAAGACTCACTAATTCTGGAAGTACACACTGCTTAAAACTGACAAAACTGACAAAAAAAAGTGGCTAAAATTTTACCTGCCATATCTCACTAGGTGCAGAAGATTCACATTTACAACAGTTCTCACTTCTCATGTCATTTAACATGACCCAGGGAATTTGATAAGAAGAAATGGAGTTTGGTGCAAAAGAAGTAGAATAAAAGATTGTTTGCTGTAATCACCATTTCTGACGGTGTTCAAGGAAAGTGTAGATGTGGCACTGAGGGATGTGGTTAGTGGGCATGGTGGGGATGGATTGATGGTTGGACCAGATGATCTCAGAGGTCTTCTCTAATCTGAGCAATTCTATGATTTTGTGACGCTAAATGGTGTGCTCAGGTTTCAGTAAGCTGCTGAAATTGCTTCTACAGATCGCCAAGTCTGTTCATATACAAGGGCAATAGAAATGAATCTACCAAAGAGAAAAGTTTGACAGATCCTCAGGGGAGTGGCAGCAAATTGTTTTTACTGAAAAGAAATATCTCTGATTAAGAGGAAAAAAAACAAAAAACAAAAAAAAAAAACAACCCACAACAATCCACAATGCTCAGATTATAGATATTTGTAAGATTTTGAAAAAACCCTTTGAATGTTAGTGACTACTTAACCTAGGGTGAACTGATCTTGTGTCAGAAACAGTCCTGTCGAGAGTAGGAGTTTGGACTACATGGTTTCCAGAGGTCCCTGACAACCAAATGTCTATGGCTATGATTTTTTGCTCTTCCTAAGCAGCTGAGAACTGTACTCCACTGTTAAATGCCAGATGTAGCAGCTTTCCTATGGAAAAAGAGATCAAACATTTACTCACCTATCCCACAAGGGTATAGGGAGGAAGAGTATATTTACACAGCAGAAAGAAAATGTAAACTGGGTGTTGGGTGTCACAGGACTATTGCTGAGTTACCTCTGCAGTTTAGAGGGGCTGCGGGTGAGGAAAATCATTCATCCATCCATTGCTCTTTACAGGCCCCTTAGGTAAATATGGTTGAATTACTGAAGTTTGGTGAGCTATGGAGCTTTGTTTGGCTAAAACCGTCTGGCAACCTGAAAAGCTGCTCACGAACTTCGTTCCAGCTGTCTTAAGGCCAGACAGCAGATCACATGGAATAATGTGATATGTGAAGATTACTCATGACTATTTAGAGCAAACAGAATTCAAGTGTTTCTGTTCCGACAGGAGCTCTGTTAGCAAGGATTGCTGTAGGTAATTTCACAGGGACCATAAAAGTCACTGCACACAGCTATACTGCATTACCTCGCACTTGGCCCAGCTCTCTGACACGTGTCTTAGAGGATGGAAACAAAGTAGATTTACACTGGAAGCCCAAGAACAGGAATTTTTCAAAATTTCCATTTTGAAGCCTTGGACCTTGCTTACAGAGCTCTGAGCACCTCTGAGTCTGTTTCCCCCATAGCTTCTCAAAGAACTAAATAAGTCTATGGACTGACACAAATCATTGTCCCATTTATGTTATCATTTACAGATGAATGTTACCCAGTATTCACAAGAAGGATACAAGGTTTGGCTCTGCAGAACATTTCTAGACAAGATGTGGAAATAATACAGGAGGCTGTTTTAGTATAGATCTTCTGGTTTCCAACAAGGAAATGAAATGAGTACTCAGTGGAGGAAGGTTTGTTATTGAGTATGAGGAAATACAGTTATAATAAATTCCAAATTTTAAACCCTCCTTGACTCTGCCATTTCTCATGATGATAGTTTATTGCTTTTTAGACAAAAGGGCAAACTGATGCCATAAATATTTTTCTAGAGTGTTCTCACTGTAAGAAAATTTCTTAATTTTTTCTAGTTCTCTCCTAAAGCAAGAACACTAAAATGGACAATTATTTATCTGCACTAAGACTGACTGCAGAAGTGTCAACATTTATACCTGGATTGGCTTTTTCTGGAAGGGGAGAAAATCAATTTCATATACAAAATGTCTTTCATTTTACAGCTTTTCTTCTCATTTATTTATTTGGCAGCAGCTCCCACAGGCCTTAACTATGGAGAAGTCTCCATGACACTAGACAGCGCATAAACACAGAGGAAGATACTGAAGAGCTTGCAATCAAATAAAGAGCAATATTACAGTGCCTTTTCTTTAGCTACACGAGAGATGGCTGAGGAATCAATTACATTAAGATCATGCTTAGCCCAAATCTACAAGGTTGCATTTGCAGTCTCTTCCTGACACTCTATCTCGTAAAGAGCACTTGCATTAAATAAACCATATTATGAAGTATGAGACAATACCAACTATGTTAATTCAGCTGAAAAAAAAAAACAAAACAATATGAGAATTAAACAAAATATTGTGTTTGACTCTGCCTGTTGATAAATCCAGTTGTTTGCTTTTATAATACTTCTAGGGTGTAAAGTTTCTTTCTTTTTTATTTTTTTCATCACAGACTTTTCTCATGTAAATAATGTAAATATTCTTTCAGAAAAAATAAAATGAAGCTGAAATCAGGTAAACATATTATTGACTCTGATGATGCAGGAATTACAGTGAATGTTTTCTAAGATCTGCTAATCCGTGCAAAGGCTATTTTGATATTTTGATTATATGTTCATCTCCTCTGGTAATAATGTCATGAAAGCAATATTTAATGATGCATTTGTAATTTAAACACTTCATAATCAAAACAGGTCAGTGGAATACAGGACACAACATATACTGTAATTTACAATACATCTGCCTTTGTACAGAGTGTGAGAAAATAAGGGAGGCATTTTGGCACATTTTGCCTATTAAGCATGGCAGTGCATATGTAAAAATAATTGGGTGTGGAGGAAAAAGTATTATTTACTTTATCCCAGAGATCTAAATAAAAGAGATTGTTCTGTGTAAGCCAAATGAAAGATGTCATACATGCATACAAATGATGCTGGATATGTTACTGTCTGCTGACTGACGCCCTCCCAGATGTCAGTGGGGATCTCTGCTATTTTTTTTTCAGCCTGTGAGACTGGGAAGTATCAGTTGCTCTTATATTCATATTCAGCCCCAGCCTTTGTTCACGCTGACTTCCTCTGGAGCCTGTGGATAGTGGACAGGAGAAGCAGCAGGGAAACGTAGATGGCATTTTCCCAGCTTGGCTCTGTCATGTCCTCTTCTCCTGAATTTAATGCCATTTGGAAAGAGGCAGCTCGCAGATACTCCAGCAAGTCCCTCAGCCAACAAGAGGCAGATAAAGCAAGTGGAAGGACAAGCAGCCTATTCTGTGAAAAGAAGAGAGCAGAGCAGAGCTGACAATGCAGCAAGACCCTGACAGCCATGCTGGGGAACAGAAGTACTGTGAGATATTTACTTTTCCCTAGGAAATAGCCGAAATTTCTGGTGACTCTGAGAGCAGCTGCCCCTGTGCAATGTTGACAACCCAGAGTAGCCAGGGCACACCACCTTTGTGCACATCTGCTGGAGCTCCTTAGCTTCCTCTAACCTTCTGCAATGTTTGCAGCTGCTGCCACCACTGCTTATTTTGGTCAAAAGGGACACAAGCAAGAAAAGGTGAGGGACAACAAGCAGGTGAAGAGGTCATGATACAATATATGTAGAAACAGGCCACAGTTTTCACTGCTGAGGGAGAAAAACATGGGGCACATTTATTTTGGCCCCTTAGCTGGAGAAAGAATACGTCAGTGTTGACTTGTGACTGTGTTGTGAGGCTGAAGGAGGAACTAGCTCACAAAATGCCTGCTGGACTTAACATGTCTAAACGCTAGCATTTTTTCAATGTCTCATTTCTAAATGTACCATCTTTATTTCCACCAGAAGCATGTTGGTCAATAATAAATAGAATTGTCTGCCTATGGATGCTAAGGCTATGTCTACAGAAGATTGGGATGACTTTACTTTGGGTTTCTATATAGCAGCTGTCTTACATCTTGTTTTTGCAATGCTCCTTACTGAAATTTCTGGAGTGATATGACTCAGCAAATACTGATTTTCTTTTTTTTGTGTGTGTTCATGAATAAATACAGCAATACCAAGTTTCACTAGGTAGTGAACTTTCCGCTAAATGGGTAACACAGCAATTTTGTTACTAGGTTCACTTTCTAGTTAAAACTTTATAAAAGAATATGAGACAAGACAAGATGATGCTGTGAGACAGACTGAGCCAGGTGTCCAAAATAATCCTACTTGTTATACATCCGCCCGTAATTCTATCCTTAAGTTCAAGGTTTGCTTTTTTAACAGAATTTATTTGCAGTCAGGAGGTTTTTATATAATGTCAAAGTGCCTATTTGATTGATTGCAGAAGAGTCAGCTAAAAGCTCATCACTAGGTAATGATGAATTTCATTCATTTGCAGGTAAATGTCACATTTAGTCTTAATTAAACAGTAAATTAGTAGCTGCTAATTCCCCCACTTTCCAATTCTTTTTCAGTTCTCTGCAAACCTGATATTTAGCTGATGTGGATGTTTTAGGTCTTCAAAACATTTTATGATAAACGATTTGAATCACAAAATTATAGGAAACTTTATGAGTATCCTCCTTAGGTAATCCTTGAATCTGTGCAAGCACTGCTCAGCAACAGCTGAAACACTGGTGTGTTATCATTATTCTCATCTTAAATTCAAAACATGGCAGCGTAGTAGATAGTAAGAAGAAAATTAACTTCATTCCAGTCAAAACAAGGACAGTTAGGCATCCCAAAGTAAGATTAATATAGAAAATAAAGCCCAAATTTAAAGCTTAACACAAGTACCTTAGCTTTTAGCAATCAAGTCGTTGGTGTACAGTCTATGGTCCCCAAAACCTGCCATTTGTAGCAAAAATGAGTCACTTCAGGATGGCAATACAAGGACCTGTGCATTGAGTATGGAGCTGCCTACACCTGGCCTGCAGGAAAGGCTAGGAACTGGAATCTGCTGGATCATTCTGCCAAGCTGGTGTTCAGCAACAGCCTCTGGGATTGAAACTGGATGTAGAGTCCATGATCTTCCTTCCTGTGGACACTAAAACCAAAAGTACTCATCTTTTCTAAAACAGGAGCCTAAGTGTATCCATCCTGCTGGGGTACCCAGAGGGCTCAAGCCTCCTCTCCAGTGCATGAGAAGGATGTCCCAGTAGCAGTCTGTGAAGTTGTCCTGACCATGGCGTTTTAAATAGAGGACTATAATTAGAATTTGGTGCTGATTCCAAGTACCACATATGCATTGCATCTGCTGTCCTACGCATGTAAATTCATCATCTAGGGCAACCCTTTCTCAGATGAGTGCCCTGGGCTTGAATTGCTTTTTTGGCTTCTTTATTCTGTGACATATTATCTTTAGTTCTTAATGATTGCGTGTATTGCCTTTGGGGACAATAGTCTCACATACTGTCCTTCCTTTTTTTCTCCGTGCAAGACAACTCTCACACTGCTCTGGAGTCCAACTGGGGAATAGGTAGCAATTGTTTAACATTGCTTGTGGAATCAAAATATCTGATTATTTTTGGCTAATGATACCAAATTTGAGACAAATTCACTAATAATTATGTTCTGCCTAATTCAGCACATTTTCATCCGTAAAACGTTTTTTGGATCACTGTCTACTGCTTTTGTTTTTTTTTAATTGACAAACCCATGGAAAATAATATGATGGGCTTTGAAGCACAATACCTACAGCCTAGAGTAAATAAAACTCACTGTTACTTCTCCTTTAGAGATATTTTGGAATGGAGATAAAACAGGAGCAAGGTGAGCATTCCTGACAATCAGATGACAATCTGATGCAGCTGAAGATCTATTATGAATGATGGAGGCCAGTTTCCAACAGGTTTATATTGCCTACTGATTTATTTTTTTAGTTAAAAAAGAGAGTTGCCTTCACCTGGAGAGACAAGACTAGACCACACTAGAAAAGAGTGGAATATGGCAGAGCAGAGGAAGAGACCTTCATAGATATTGAGACCTTCATAGATATTGAGACTGAAAGTCTGATCACTAATCAAAATGCTAATCAAAAGTTAAAGCATATTACTGAAGGCATTGTCCAAGTGTCTCTTGAACACTAATAGCCCATGGGGCATCAATTACCCCTCCAGAAAGCTTGTGTCAGAGTTCAGCCACCCCCAACATTAAAGAAATTTTTTTGTCCACCACGAGCCACCTACCCTGAAACAGCTTTGTGCAGTTCCCGTGCATCCTGGCCTTGGTTCCCAGGATCAGAGCCCAGCACCTCCCTCTGCTTCCTTTTGTCATTCAGAGCCTTTTAAAGTGTGATCCCTCACTAACATAAAATCATAGAATGGAATCATAGAAGGGTTTGGATTGGAAGGAACCTTAAAGACAATAGTGTTCCAGCCCTGCTGCCATGGTCAGTGACACCTCCCACTAAACCAGATTGCTCAAAGCCCTGCCAAATCTGGCCTTGAATGCTTCTAGGGATGGGGCAGCTGTAACTTCTCTGGGCAACCTGTTCCAAAAATATCTTCAGATACTTTTGCTATGGCAATGTCAATTCCTGCTATCTAAGCACTTAAACAGATCAGCTTCGTATAGCCAGGTGTTTTTCATGGATTGTTCCCAAGACAGGATTTTTAATCCAATTCTTCACACAAAAATGAGAGAAAGATAATTCTATCTATGTGATAACACAGCACACAGGGAGGATAATTACCTGTCCCTTCTATTTACTAGTCTTGTATTTATTTCTTACATTAACACTTGAGAACTTTTTAAAAAGGTTTTTAAAAGGTAGCCAAAGTTTCAGATACAAGTCAGATTGTAAGTACATTTTGTTTGTTTACAATAGGTCCATAGCATCACTTTCCAATAAAGGCTAGTGAAGTGTTTTTTAATCTGTTGAAAAGGATGGAGACAAAGAAAATGTAATCATTCTGAATGCCAGGAGTACGTTTCCAGGGACTGAACATTCTGTGACAATTAAGGGAAAAATCTGACTACATTCTTTTTACAAATTAATTCTTTTGAAATTACTTCAATAAATGACACAGATACCTTCTATCTCCCGGTGATACGGAGTTGCCCTCCTACTCACTGCAATAAATAGTTGCTGAGATCCAACATATAAAGGTTGGCCACAGCCAACAGAGGAACAGCATCAAGTGGCACACCTCTACAGAGATAAGAGATTCACTAATTTCAAGGGGCAGTCTGGAGGACTTTGCACAGAAGCTACTTCTCTTGTTACCCTTCTAGAATGCAATAACAGAAATATTACAACCATTAACCCATTATCTTTTTATGGGAAGCTCCCTCTTTCATTTTCATTTATATCTGTATCTTCTCTCATTCTAGATTACACTTTTCTGACTCTGCAGCATACATACCTAGATTCTTCCAAATAAACCTCTAAACTTATTACTTCTTCATCAATAATTGAACAATCTCTTCTATTTTATTTATAAGATCTCTCAAATCCCGTAACTAAATTGTTAACTGAATTATGGTGGCTGAATTTTACTACCACCACACAAATTTTAGGATAACAATCTCCCAGTCTTCTGAGAGGGGTGATTGCCTGGTGAAGTTACTTGAGATCACAGCCAGAACAAGGAATCAAAGCAGCTTTTGCAAATGTGTCCTCGCTTGTGAAATACACTCCCTGCCCATCAGGTCCCAGATCTGCTATAGCACATGGAGCTTCAATTCCTGGCTGGGAGCCCTTTGGGAAACTGGCTACCAAAACTTGCTTTCATAAACTGAAGACAGTTAGGGATGAAGATGTTTAGCTAATAGAAAGCATTCAATGGCTCTATACGTTATTGCCTTCTCTCAAAATCTGGCAGTCTTTTCTAATTTCAAGAAGAAAAAAAAAAAAAACAGGGAAAAAGCCTGAACAAAACTCATAAACTTCTAGGCACATTGAACAGTAATAATGTTAATTAAATGGAAAAGTTATAAGATAGAAAAAATTCTAGGTATCTTGCCACTGGTGAATTCCCTTTCCCTCCTTGCCCTTTGCTCCCCACACACAAACACCCTTCTCACTGCTTTCCTCAGGAGGGAGCGGATCTTGCAACACTTCCTTGTTGTGGTGAGCACTTACTGACACAAAGATTCTCACTAACATCTTACAGAGAAATTTTACACAAGCAGGGAAGCAGGAGAGAAAAATCAGCTGAGCTAACAAATGTCTGGGACAACTGCAACTTTTTCCTCTGAGCACATGCAGACTCCACTTGCCAGCTGGCCCATGTTCACCCCTTTTCCTAACAGTTTTCTAAACAAAAGTTCAATGACTCTCTATACTATACTGTCCACAGATGAATACATAAGGTGAAGTGCCACCTGTAGAATATGGGTTTAAAACTTTGGGGGTTATGATCCAGACAGCTGACAAGGGTTGTAAACAGTCAGAAAGTAATGATCCATGCAGCCCTGATAGACCTCCAAAAATTCAAGGAATCATAAATACACTGGAGACTACTGATAAAATTCTAATCTCTTCCCCTCCCTCTTTTTTTTTTTTCCCTTATTCACTTTATTCAGTCAAGCACTAACTTTGTTATGTAATGGTATATACATATGCTTCATTTTCTGAGCATTTTCCCAAGGGTACCCTGTTTAAGACTGGGCTGTTTAATTAATGGACTTCCCCAAACTATTTGTCAAAAATATTAGAGATTTACTGAAGTTTAGTACAAGAAATTTAATGCAGAGAAATCTGAACCACTTAGTTTCCTACAGACAAATCATTTAGTGAAAGATTTTTTTGTTGTTATGAAGGAAGTTGGAAACATTCGCATGCTCTTCTCAGATGTATAACTATCTCTTGCCAGAGAGTTTTGGCTGTTTAGCTTATGAGAAACTACAGTGGGATTTCCAGAGGTTTAAATAATTAGATTTCCCCAATAAGCTCAACAAAGTTTTTCCCAAATTCTCTGAATTATGCTGATAAGTGAAAGTTATGTACTAATCCCATCATACCCAATCCCCTAAAGATTTTTTATATTTCCTGTACTTAACAGGCCTGAAAATATTGTCACGACAGATCCCATCAGAGTTTTCAATCACATCTGTCATTTTTCTGAAACAAGGAAAATTAGGATAGAATATTAAGAATATCCTCATTTTGAGGATGATTTACTATGATACCTGCATTCTTGAAAGAACAGATTTGGTTCCGACTCATGTAAAAGACTGGGCTGAATTTTGAAAAGCTCTTAGACAAAGCTGTGGTCATTCTTGTCCATATGAAGATAAGTAAAGATAACTTAGGCCAGGTAGAGAGTGCTCAGGGACAGATGTGGGCTGGGATCAATGCCACTGCCAACACACAGCCCAGAGCAATGTCCTCTCCTTGATCTGGGAAACTTCACAATATGGGAACTTCTCTCCTGAGAGCACTGCAGAGAGGACAACCTCTTCCTAAGGTACAGTGGCTTGGAAAAGTGAAGACATCTTTCAAAAGCCTCTCCTTGCTTCATGGATTTATCGCTATCTGACCAATAACGATATAACGGTAGGTAACTCGGATAGAGGTTATCTCCTGGGATTAAGAGCAACAACACAAAAATATTTTTTACAAAAATAGTGTTTCTTCCCTCAATTTTTTATCCTCTTTAGGTCATATATTTTCCTTTAAAATAATTCTATTAAATGCCTTTTTATATCTACAACTAATTATATATATTTAAACTGCAGGAGTCAATTCTTGGCTTGTTATTATACAGAAGGTCTGTTTTTAATTTCTCCATTGAATTAATATACATTAGTCTCATCTTTCATCACTTGCTGTGCAGCTGGAAGGGGATACACTACCATCTTTATACACATTTGCTGCAAGATATTAACTTGCAAGGAAAATGCAGCAAGATCCAACATGGACAGAAACCAGTCGTTCTAAATCAAAACGTTGATTCATAACTTTCAGATCCAAATAATTCTATTTCCTGTGCTGAAATTAATTTAAAGAGTCAGAAGTGGTTCTTTGGCTAACTCTGAATTTCAGAAACAGCAGAAGAATTTGTCAGTCTACTTTGTTATGACAAAGGGATTTGCATTGTTCCACAAAACTGAAAAAAAACTTGATAAATCGTTGTTGTGATCTATAATATTCTGACTCTTAAGAGATTATGGCAGTTCCTATATACACAATATGATAGGTGAATGGGTTGCATCTGCACAGTGATACATATATATGGCCTGAGTAATCATGGAGGCTTCCCTAACAAGCTTCACTTGTTGTGTTCAAGTTATGTATAGATCTCAGTTGCTCTCACAATAAGAAATGCTGGTCCACTTTGTTGAAGAAGCTGTAGCCACTTCATTGCTTTGCAGTATTACTGAACAGATACTAATTGCACGTGGAAGTGTTGAAGTACTGCTGCAGTCCTTCAAGAACAATCTGCAATCCAGTATGTTCACCCTGACAGCCCAAGTCAGGGAGCTGTAGGATCACAGCCAGCCTCAGCCTCTTCCCTTTCTCTGGCATTTTGAACTATCTGTTCATAACTCACTGCAGCACATACTTAAGAGGAATGAGAGGTAATAATTACTTTTTTCTGAATGGTGCCCAACATCCCACTGAGGTATGCTGCTGATAGGCTACACCTCCCATAGACCAAGACCAGAGCTGGAAGCTAGATCTTCCCAATTATAAACAAAGACTATAAGGCTGTGCTCTGTCAAACAATGTTAAAGATACCATGACTATTGTTTTTCAAATGCGAACATTTAAGTTTTAGTGCAAATGTATTGCACTGGGAGCAGATTCACAGCTGGTGATCCCAGATGAACAGGGCCCTTCGTCTTGCTTGGAGCAGGCAGATGTTCTCTGTGGCCACAGGCCCGAATATGCTGATTTACTGTGTCTTGGTCTGTATGCCTGGGGTATACTTTAGAGAAAAAATGCCTAAAGGCTTCTGTAAGAATTATTTTAAGTTAGGCTTTTAAGTTACTAAAGTTAGCTAAAGATATTTGCAATGTTATTTTTTTTCCATGAGGAGTTCATATTAAAATCAATGCTGCATTTAGAGCCTATATCAGCAGACAATCTCTCTTCATTTCCAGGGGTATTTTTCTAGTAATAAAACAGCTTTTGGAAGTGCATTTGGGTACTTAGCATTAGAAGAAATTAGTTCTGAGAGCATTTCAGATGACTCTTTCAAGTGTCAGTGTTAATAATACCTGTCTTACATGTAGCTCTGTGAATTTCTGAAGTTCTTCCCTTCCCTTCCCTTCCCTTCCCTTCCCTTCCCTTCCTTCCCTTCCCTTCCCTTCCCTTCCCTTCCCTTCCCTTCCCTTCCCTTCCCTTCCCTTCCTTCCCTTCCCTTCCCTTCCCTTCCCTTCCCTTCCCTTCCCTTCCCTTCCCTTCCCTTCCCTTCCCTTCCCTTCCCTTTTTTTCATCCCTTTCTCCCTCTCTTCCCCATCCCCTTCCCCTTCTCCCCTTCTCCTTCTTTCCCTCTTTTTTTTTTTTTTTTTTCCCTCCTGTTTGAGATCATTTTAAGACTTCTACTTTAAACAGTGTCTAATCCAAAAAAACTTCAGCTATTGTGAGCTGAAAACTTAAAGGTCATATTTTGTTATTCACTGTGATGCCTTACCGTAAGTAATTAACGTCTTTTGAAAGCTTAAAAAGAATGTAAAAGCATCAGTTTTCATTCATCTAAGATAAAGAGGAGGAGGAGTGAGCTGACAGGAGGATATGAGGATATGAGATAGTATGAATTAAAGTTAAGAAATAATTCTTACAGAGTTAGTCATCACTTTACCCATGCATATCCCATATGCTGCATTCTACAATATCGTCAAGCTCTTTTGAAATGATTTTGTTTTATGTAGAAGAAGCATGGATATTTAGAAGAATTCATTTCAGATTAAACAGAGGGAAAGAAGTTTGAACATTATTTTCTCTCACAGTTTCTATTTTTATTTAATGTGATATGATTCATAAATATTTGATGGGCTATGGCTCAGTAAATGTCATTTTCTTGGCTCTAGGGAGAATGTCAACTTTGAGGGGTGATCAAAATGATATATAATCTCTCTGGAACAAGTAGGACAAGTACTCATTTGTAAAGGCTAGATTCTAGGACTATCAGGAAAAAAAAAAAAAAAAAAAAAAAAAGGAAACTTTGCTTGTATTCCAAGATTAAAAGGGTCAAGCTGCCTGGGAAATTCAAGTCCAAATTTTTACAGTATTGTGATACTAGTAGACTTTTCTGATTTTTGCTTATTTCTTCACTTCTTGATACAAATATAAGTTCAAACAATAATTTCTGTAAACTGTAAGAGTGTATCTTCCCTTAGAGAAAATACCTACAATGACTACATCATTTTTCAGTCATTTTAAAGCTTATTCCTGCCTAAGGCACAAAACTCCTTTCCTCTGAATTCAGCGATGTACTGACAATAAACTAGGGCTTCATTTCCTTTCCTGGACCACACTCAAAATATGAGAAACAAATCTTAACTTAAAGAGGAGATTGCCATGAATTGTACATATTTTTCTAAACACCTTTTTATTTTTGGTGGCCATACTGCAATAATATAAGAGCAGCAAATGAAATTGACAAGGTGGAGGCTGATGTAGTTCGTTTCATGGTATACGCATCTCTATGGAACTCAATTAGAAAAGGGAGGAAGATGAGAGCAAATGCACTCCTCTTTTTTTGCTAGCCTCTCTTGCTAACTCTTCTCTCTCAAAAGACAATCACTGTGGCAATGGGACACACAGATTACTTGGGCAATGGGCAATTGGCAGCTTTCCCTTACAGAAATTTTTGTTTTTCAGTGCAAATGTTTTTGATTCAAAGTTTTCAGTTTCTAAAATACCATAGTACTGATGAAGCATTTTCCCATGCAGTGATGGATACCTCACTATGGAAACCAAGACCACCGTTCAGTAAAAGCTCAAGAAAAAGAAGATTACTTATCAGCTACAATCCTCCACACAGAAATATCTTTGTTCTTCTGTCACATTTGTTAAGGTTCATTCTTTGAGGTCTGAAAGCAGCAAGCAATGGAAAAAAACTATTTTAGGGCATCTCATCTGTCACCTGGAAACATACAGTTTTCTCCACATATAAGTAACTATTATAAAAATATTTTTGCTGTTGCTTCCTAGGAACTCTGGTTGATACTTTTGGAAATGTTGCTGTTTTTATCTACTAAGAGATTCTCATGAAAATTGGCCTGTCATACTGAGAGATGTGTCACCCTGAGGAGATGTTGAATCTAGAGCCCTCCGTCCCTTCCTACACATTAATTGCTAGACTATTATATTAATGGAGAAAAATTAGAAGAGGACACCAAGGGCACTTCCCCTTTTGCAAGTATCCTACAAAACAAAAACAAATGCAAAAACAAAAACAAACCCTACCAAACATTAAAAAAAAGAGTGCCATCAATACATTTTGTACGGAACTTGATCCTACAATTGCACAGTTGCTGCCTGGGAAAGCTGCCTGAGTTTGTGCCCTGAGGGAACACAGAGGGAAGGAGGCCAAGTTTGGATGTGGCTGGGATTAGGCACAATGTTTGTGCCAGCCACCTCAGCCCTGTCAAGATGAAGAGCAATTCTGGACTTGTTTAGAGGCTCTACAGAAGTTAAGTGGGCTGGCTGAAAAACCACTGATTAGGGCTATGGCTCTGCAATTTTACTGAAACCTCAGTTTAATGCCCTAAAGCTTTCTGGGATCTGTGGGGAAGCAGAAGAAGAGGAAGATCTAACACTGGACTTCTGCTGCTTTTGGCTATTCCAAGACAAGGTTACCTTAATGTATTAGTTTTACCCACTTCTATGAAAAAATGCCAGCTGGACTGGTAGGTGCTTGTCAATTCCTTAAGAATAGGTGTTGACTTAAGTTGATTAGGAAAACACTGCATTAAATGAAAAGTGCCTTTTCAGAATTAATTCCCTTGTGATCTGCTTACAGTACTTCACATATTTTTCCAAATTCACTAGTTCACTTTAATCCTGACATTTTAAAGCATCTGTTGTGCACTGCAGTACGTATCTTCAGAGTTTCTCTGTTTCAACAGGAGTTTGAACTGCAATGGTTTGCATCCATATTCTGGGACAACAGAAGGGCCATCTCCATCACTCTTCTTCTCCTTGTCATTGGACAAATAAATCAGTATTTCAGAATGAGATAGTTCCAAAGATGCTTTAATTCTGTCATTAATACCTCAGGAGAAAATTTTATTCCTGCAAGCATAGAGGCAGATGTCTGTAATTGGACTAAGGGGGATGTCATTAGTATTGATTAAGTGCACAATATTTCTTGAATTGTCTGTTTAGCTTTTGTACAATAGATCTTGTGAAAGAATGCACCTTTTGTCATTGGAAACTGGTAAACAGGACTCTTTTTTTGCACCTTCAAAATCAATTTTGTGCCTTATTATCTGCTCCTGTTTTAAGTAAATTAAATGATCCCTTCAACTGACTTCACCTGGAAGTGCCTGTGGCAGGCTTTGTTCTTTCCGGTGAGCCAAGCTCTGAGCTGTGTGTGGCATTAGCAGAGCAATTACAGTCCCCTTTCACAACTCTGCGACTCCAGCTCAGCAGTGCCTTTATGGCCAGTAACAGAGTGGAGAATGACATTTTCCCCTGTCCAGTCTTCTCATAACAGGCAAAAGACTGAGGAAAATAAAATAAAAAAAAATTGTAAAATCCCATCTCTTATGAGAAAAATGTGACAGTGCAAGCCATCTGGAAGGCTGCCATGAGTCAGCCATTTGGTGAAGACATTTGAAGCTGCACAAAGAATGTGTACAGTGTATCCTGGAGACAAGGTCCGCCAGAGGCAGAACCAATTCAAACAACACTGCAGAAATCCAGGACTGACTTGAAGCCTATAAGACAATGTAAGGATATAGAACAGTTCCATTTAGGAGAAAGACAAGACAGTTAAAGCATTCTGGCTATGCAAAATACATACAAAACTTTTCCAAGGAAGCACACTGGGGATAGAATTTTTTAGGGATAAAAAATACTTGACTTGTAGAACTACTGATGGCCTTTCACCCAAGAGATTTCACCCAAGAGATTTGAATCAGAGAATGATCACAGGTCAACAGCAGAGAAAGGCTGATTTTACACATAGATAGTACACATGCCTAAAGTATTACCCTAAGGTTCACAAAAGAGGAGTGAGTTACATTGCAGTTAGTATGGATTAATAGCACAAGCATAAGAAATAACTGTGAAATAGAAGATACAGCGTGTGCATTCATACCTGAGAATATTTAAAATATTCTCTTTATTTCTCTTGCAAATGCAAGGGAATGTTGTGACAAGAGGCATCACCTCACTCAGCTTTTTTTAGGTACATAAGACTAGTTTCTTCCAAGGCCAAACTCGTGATCAAAGGGAATGCTGCACTATAAAAAGAGAACAACTGAGAAGAATGGAAGAAGAAGTAAGCAGAAGTTAACACATTTCTGAGAGAGAGTGGCCAAGAGAGTTGTACAGGAGTTCCCTGTCTCCTCTAGCTTGGAGGCAGCAGAACAAGAGAGGGATACTTATGATAAAACTTGCAAACAAATAATAATGTTAATTCACAGATGTGTGAAATTTTGCTTGTTTGTGTTCTTCTGCTTGGTGGCAATCATGACGAAAAAAATAAAGTTCTGTTTAAATGAGTCGTTTTGGAGATGGGAATAGACAGACACATTGCTCTGCCTACTGACCAGGGACAGGTGAAACAGAGGGGCTTTGGGAATCTACTCAGAGATAGGGAAGCAGGAGTAATGTTTTCAGTGTCCTGAAGTTTAGGGAGGCACGCCAGATGAGCAAACAACTTGCTCAGTGGCATATGAGGACACTGCAAGTTTACTGCTTATGAAAAGAAGAGATACTAGAGCAAAACTTCTAGTTCAGACCTGCTCCCAGATTGTGTATTCAAGCCTTAAGGTATTATTTAGCTTAATTATATAAATTGTTTTGTAAAACAGAACATGAAAATGGTATACAAATGACTGACAGCACAGACTATGAATGACCGTGTTGTTCTGGTGTAGAGGAGTAAAGGAAAGTTTATTGTGGATAACATTTTCAAAAGAGCTATCTTTCAATTTCAGGTAAATAAGGAAGGATTGCATCTTATTTAGGTATTTTTTAAAAAAACAGTCTAAGGTTTATGGACTTGTTTCAGATCCCAGGAAAGTTAGTGGTATGATTTCTATCCTTATTCACATGCTTACATAAAGTCCCAAGTTGGCACTACTGAGCGCAGTGGCAGAATATTCAACAGTGTGCCAAAGATTACTTTCATACCATAAATATTAATTTTGCCTGGTAAATTGTTCTGAATTCAGAAGTGCTTTAACCCATCAGAGCTGCTAAATGCCCTCCCTCCCCTCCTTCCCTTCCCCTTTTTTTTTCTGCTTTATATTAAAAAAATACAGTTGAGAGGAGTTTAGGGTAGATCTGAAATGTCAAGATTTTAATTCCTCCTCTTCATTCATGTTAGGTCGTGTTTGTATGAAGCTTTAAAGGTGAACTGCTTACTGCTTATTAGTGTTTTGAAAGCCTTTATCTACAGAACTTTTAAAAACAGAATTTTAAAGAGTAGAGAAGTTGACAAAAATAACTGTGTGGGCTGTCCCAAACCTCTCTCAAGAGGGGATGGTTATAGAAAAGGTCTAAGTCCATATCTGGTTGAATCATAAATTATATGCTTCATCCACCAGTTAGGCCAGGAGAGATGAAGAAAAATGTAACCTTTCAACCCCTTATTCTCCCAACAGCTAAAGTTCTCCAGAAAACACAAACAGTTATAAATATTAATAATTCCCTTAGAGACTAATTTGGTGCTAACAATCTTATTATAGAACTTACTTTTCTGCACTTGAAAGAGAGCATATGGCAATTTGAAATCAGGACTTGAAGGAACATATCTGTCAGTGTGCAAGACTTCTTGCAATAGACAGTCATATGCAGGCATAGAAAAGATGTGTTAATTTTGATTACAGGCAGTGATTCAAGAAATGAAGAAGCAAGTTGTTAATGACAATATCAAGAAATGTATCATCTTTCAATATCTGGGTTTCATACTCAGTTCATAAAACCAGTACAGTGGGAAGTAAGTACAAGAGGGAAATAATAGTTTTGATGTAGTATTGTTTTGAATCAACTAGAGCCACACAGTACAGAAAACTTTTACAGCCAAGTTGAAGCCTCAAGTTAGAATTAATATTGCTCTTAATGACTGTTCTCAGACAAACATAATAAAATCAAAGAGAAAATCCACACCAGGCAGATGAGGGCATGTGTTCTGGGATGACATCTCTGATGACCTGACCACAGTGCCAGTAGATGACAACTAGATGCAGGCATGCCCAGACAAATGGGGAAAGATTTTCCCTGTGCGGGTGGCATTAGAGCAAGGGCAGTGAACTGCTGACATTTTGGAAGACATTTCTCAGAATACTTGAACTGACAGCATGTAGGTTGCCTTTTTATGAACTACAGAACTTAGTAACAGGGAGGGACTTGGCTTAACACAAGGGCAGTAGAGTTTCTTTAAACAAAGCTAGCCATGTAACACATGCCAGATGGAAGACTATAAACACATATATACTTCATCTAGGCCATTTTATAGCTTAAAAATATATGCCACCCCCTAACATTGTGCGTGTTTCAATCAATCACATGCTGCATACACTTCTCCACACCATATTTTCTATCTGTACTTCTATGTTCCTTACTTGTCTCCATACAGTATTTTATTCACTGTCAGGTTTAAAGTGTTACACTAGTGAAGATGGCTATATTTTTGTTCTTAGTAATTCTTAGAATTATTTACTTATAATGAATATAGAAATTAACTTCTTCTAATATCTACTCTGTACTGCTTCATATATAAGTCAAAAGCATGTTATAACTAAGGTTCAGAAACTTGTTAACTAATGTTAACATACATTGAGATGCTCGCTTTCTGAATGAACTGATGCCTTCTTTAACACAGCAAAGCACAGTAGTAATTAAAGTGTCATATTTCTTGGTAGTATAGTCCTACATCTTGCAGAGAAGTTGACTATGTCACCTTACAATCAGTTTGATATTAACATAGAGTTTCTAAGCATTCTTAGAAAGAGTGGGACAAAATACCTAATAAGTGGTCAATCAACCCATATAGGGTGGAAAGTTGAAGGTATGCATTTGTTATTGTTTGGAAAAACTTAACTTTCCAGGGAAAATGTAGAGAACTCAAGCAATATTTATTTAGGAAGTAATGAATAATAACGTAATTCCACATTTTTAATTGCTTGGCTTTTTTATTTATTTTTTTAAATTGTTCAAATATAAAAATTTCATAAGATTTACTCCTAACATTATACAGGTGATGCTGAGATACACAAGTAATAGCAATACACAAACTCAAAAACTGATACTGGAAATAATTTGATTTTGGATATTTTGAAGCTGAGAATGATGATTCATATTCTTGTTGTTGACCTAAAATGATGATTATAAAATTAATTGAACTCAGTTTTTGGAAGAAACTATTCCATTATTTTATGTTTCTTTTGTTGTGAATGACAGTGGACAAAGCCCACTCTTTTTCTATCACTATGGAAAACCATTGCTGTTAAAGTACCAGGTATATAGATACCAGAAATTGTGGAATTGAGCCAGTGTACCTTAATTCTAATGATCCACAGGCATGTGGAAACCAGCTCTTAAAGCTTTGGAGAAAATATCCCAGAGCCATTCTTAACTGATTTGCCTGTAGATTAGAACTCTCTTCATAGTGCAATCCAGTCAAATTGGTCTAACTCAAAGTAACAGAGATGGAGACAAGCCACAGAGTGAATTCAGGAGCATTTATAATACAAATAATCTTCCTGAATTATCTTGAAAGGCTTTCTTTGGAGGGATTTATTATTCTTATCAGCCTGTTCTTATCTGGCAAGTTTCTCCCTTTAGCTGGCCACAGGTGGGGTCTTGCAACAGAACAATCTATTTGAGGGGATATGTGATTCATGGCATTTCAATGTCTATGAGAATCATAGAATCATAGAATGGCTTGAGTTGGAAGGGACCTCAAGGATCATCAAGTTCCAACCTCCCTGCCACAGGCAGAGTTGGCAGCCACTAGATCGAGTATTAAAAAAGAACCTGCAGGAATTTTCTTTTTAATGCTTTTGGTATTTAAGCAAACTCTTACAATATTCACCTTTAAGGAATTTAATACCTTTTAACAAATGTAAGTTATTCTCAATTTAAACATGCTTAAAATAAATTGGATGCTTCCAAAATGAAGTTAATTACATTTATCAGAATTGCAGATTAGAAAAGTAGAAAGGAAAGACCATGACATTAAAGGGCACAGTGCCAAATTTTGGCTCACCAATTTATTCAAAACTATTAGGAGAAAAACAATTAGCTTCAAATTAGCGTCACAACAGGCTAATAAACTTAACAGAATCATTACAGGTTAATATTGTCCTTTAATCAAATCTCTCCAGCAAAGTGATATACCAAGCTATTTTGTACACTTAACTTTATTCCTGACTCTTGAAAATAGCAATAAGAGAGAAAATATGTACCATGTAGAAACAACAACCATACCACGCCTGAGCAGAGTGCTCACTACATTGGACCAGCTGATACATACACACCTACATGTGGTGACAGCATTTAAAGCTGGCCCTGGACAAAAATCAGTAATCTAGGTTAATAAAATAAATAAATGAACTAAAAAAAAAAAAAAAAAAAGGACCAGCCAAAGTATTTTAGCTGCTGCAGTGATCAAAAGCTTAGAATTATCAAAGCATTAGAACAATATGAGAAGGCTTGTAAGCAGTAGTTTTCCCACAGATTTTAATACAAAAACTGGTTTCTCTTTCTCTTTCTGGTTCAATGTGCAAACAATTACAAATCTGTATAAAACATACTGGTTGTACTTTCTGATATGCAGGCTTATCTGCAGCAGCTTTCTGAGGCTATTCATGCAAAATACACTGACACACCCAACACCTACCCTGATGCAGAGAAAGAAATTTGTCCACTCCCATTCCCCAGCCTTTGAAAGGAACTCCCTCACTCACAGCACACTGCTGAGCCAGGCAGGAATCAGATACCTGTCATGGGATAATGACTTATGGCTGTTTAAATCTAATTCTCATAATCCACATTTCTATTTTCTTCTTTAGGGCCTACAATCCATTCTGGAGAAGCAAATAATGAAATAACCTAACTTGACAAACCCATGGCCTACTCCAGTTCACTGACCAAGGGTAATGTTTTTCCTAGCTCTTCCAAAAGGCAACAAATTCAAGTCCCCAGGACAGGATTAATTACTGTCTGTAAGCATACAGCAGCAATTGGTTTATCTAAAAATGTATTGGCAAGCTGGCCCCTCTGTTGCCTTTCTCTCTGCTTGCTGCTCCCAAGAGAAAGAATGCTTTAGATTTTCCTCTTCAGTTCAGACAAAATCCTCTGGAGCTCCAGGGTTGCATACCGCTGCCCTGAATATTGATGAAGTGTCTTAGAGTGAAAACGTATGACGAGGGAAATACAAACGTGTTGCAGCACTGCATATGCATACACACATAGTTCCTATTTGAATAGCCTCTATGTAGAAATGAGATAGATATAAAGGGAAAAACACACTGGCAGTCTAGACTCATATGCATTTGTCTGGCTCCAAAATTTTTGTGAGTGTATTAGCATAGAGCTGAAAAAAGTTTTTCACCACAAAATTGCCTACAAAGAATTATAATTTTTTGTAAACAGCAAATCACTTCTCCTTAACTGACTTTTGCAGGGGCTAAATTCATGTCTTTTTTTCTTTATGGAGGGAGGAAAGGAAATAGAGCTTAGGGGATACACTCGTTTGTCACTGGCAATGAGACACAGACAGGATGCATCCCAGGAGTTCTGGATGCAGCATCCTTTCACATGGGCATTCTTGTCTGACTTACCAGATGCAAAATCTCAGTGAGGATGATCTGAATGTGTCTTAGGCTTGTGCCTTCGTCCATAAGATGGCATCTCATCACTGTACAGCAGAGAGTGCCACCAGAGGCACCCACTAGAGATGTGAGAGGTTGAGAGGTTGCTGCATGCCAGAGACAACATGGGACACTGAAAATTCATCTTATTCAACTCCAAAAGACGCCACGCCACAAAACACTCAACATAATAGAAGGAAATATTTGGCATATTTCCATCCTCTCCCTAGACCTCAACATTTGTATCAATCCACTAAAAACAAGAGAAGATACTACCAATATCATGAAATGGCTGAGAAGATGAGACACTGATAAACCTGTAGTATGGACCATATTTCATATGCTAGACAAAGTGGAAACAAATATAAACAAAAAACAAATTCAGTAATCCTTGCCATTCAAGCCTGGGTAAAACATAGCAAATAAGAAGAAATCTTATGAGCAAAGAAAACCTATCTAGACTTAGAAGGCATTGCATAAGCACCATTACAATGTAATCCAAACGCTGTCTCCACATACAACTCCAGTTTTCCTATACTTCTGCACGAGTTAATACCCCTTCTCTCTCTCTGCCTTTCCACTTGCTTGTCGTGCTATCAACATATACTTGTCAATGGGATATGAAAATTTACGCCTGTACAGAAGCAGTTTTAGCTGCTACTACTTGGAAAAGAGTTTTCTTTGTGCTTATTCATTGTTTTAGCATCTTACATTTGCCTGTGCTTTCATATTTTGCAGTAGTTTGCAAGCATCTTCAGAGTTTTGCAAAAAAAATTCATGGCCATACTACCTGTATACAAAAGATGAGACCTGAAGTTAAGAGAGGAACCCATTTACGTTTCCTTTATTTCATTTGATTCTATCAATATGCAGTAAAGTAGAAGCAAAAAACTGACTCATGGCTAACCTATATTTAATTTGTTCCTTGTTCTTGTTCTATACATTATTATACTTAGTTATTGTTGTTTACAAATGACAACTAAAACATGTTCCCAAGCACTTGCACTTTGCTTGCTATGCTGTCTATAGCTACAGTGTTGAGATATCTCTCCTCCTTATTGTGCATTGAAGTAGCTCTGGGAGTTTAGAATAGAAAAGCAAGCAGCATCCAATCAGTCTATCAAAACCAACGTTCCAGATTAAAGTAAACTTTTCATGCCTCAGGTATCACTTACAATTCTCTTCAAGAATGTACTGAAACTTCTGTCTGTTTGGATGTTTTTTTCATTCTGAAAATAACAATAAACAAATGAAACATCACCTGGGAAACAAATCAAGCTGCCAATGAGTTCTTATGTGCACATAGCTGATTCTGCCCTACTGACTGCATTAAAGCAGCTGCTAACACATATTTACTAACACAATGAATGTAATGCATAGTTTGAAAATCTTACATGAAGCTCAATCTGGTCAAAAAACCTTTCTTAACTTGAACATTTTCTTATCTTTTGCAAAGATTCCAAACCATCCTCTGCAAAAGTATTCATGCGTGAGCAACAGCACGGAAGAAAGAAAAAAGGCCCATTATTATGGTATATATAATTGCTTATTTCCTTTAAAATCTGAGTCACACTTTTCGTTATGTGAATCTCCTCCGATATGTTCCTGTCTCTTGATTATTTTGCAGGTAAACAGCAGAAGTGTAGAGAAAACACAGTTTTCCACTGGGAAAGAAACCAAAACACATCTTTGAAAAAATGTCTTTAGATGAACATAAAGACAAAAAATGGTGGTAGAGTGGTCTAAAAAAACAGCACATATGGAGAAAAGTATGAACATCATAGCAGGCTTGGATGTTCTCTGTAGATGTAGTTGTTTTACTGCTCATCCTATAGCTTTTGTTTGGATATTTTGCTGCATTATTCTTATGGTTTCTTTCTGCTTTCTATAAGTTTCTATATCACAGAATACTTAAGATGGAGAAGGAAGTGAATGTCAATCCAATTCTAGGAAATAACCAGGAGTTAGGTATCACCCACAGGTTGCAGGTAAGTAGATCTTCATTCTGGAACTTTCTGGAACTGCACTACCAATCACTTGAAGACTTTATTCTTTCCCTCACTGAACTGTGGAAGAACTGGGTTCTTCCAGTCTCTCCTTGCTCCCTTTTTTATCTAGAACTTTGAATTGAGCCAAAACTAGAATGAATATCACAATGGAAAGAGTATTTCAGTAAGAGCCAAAAATATGAAGCACACTGCTGGGTATTCCTACTGTGGAATCCTAGCAGATCGCTCAGCAACAAAACTCTTCAGCTAGGTCTCTAGGAAGAAAGAATGTGCAGAAGGGGAATAAAATGTTATCTAAGCAGACATCACTGAAAAGTCTTGCTGTAAAGCATGGGGGTGAGGAGTTAACAAATGCCTATTACAATTGCCTCCAATGTGTGAAAGAGGTGAAATTTATCAGCACTCCCAGACAGCCCTAGAGAGCTAACACATGAATACAGCTGGGAACATGGTGCTTTTTGTCCTCTGCCACCCCTAAGATTTTTTCAGAGCCATTTATTTTCATGTTTCTGTCCTTCATGAGATAGTCAAAGCATTAACAGCTGTGATGTTCCACTTACACTCCTGGTTGTAAAAGAAGCTTCTGCTCCGTTGTGCACCATTCTCAACCTGTTCAAGTTATCTGTAACAAATATTGTGGTATACAGCCGTGGTAGTTTCTAGATAAGGTTAAGGGAAAAAATTTGAAGCCTTCCCAGTACTCTTATGAATATTCAAGGTTTCATGGTTGATGAATATTATTTTCTGAATCTAACGTTTGGCCTTGGGCACCACAAGGGCAGGTAGATGCTAAATAATTTTGGATAGCACACAAATACTTTTATCAAATGCTGACTTGTCCAGCCTGCTTACGTGTACTTGCATAAGCTGAAATGTCCTAGGATAGGCTCTAGTACAAGAACTTGGACAAACAGAGCATTCCTCTGTCTCTAACAAACCAACAAATGGCAGCACTAGAGATTACTGAACTGCTCTGTTGATGCCAAATACAGCGTCAAAAGTTCATGCCCAATCTTGTACTTCATTTAATTCATTGATGAATGATTGGGCACAAGGGAAAGAAGAAATATGCTATCCTTTAACTGACAAAGAATAATGTAATATTTCAGCAATAATTAGCGCAGGGAACAAGATACCCACCCAGATATACTGGAACATAAACCATTCTTTCTCACTGGCATTGGGAATTCAGTTTTTTCTTTGTATAGACTCTTCTGAGAGACCAGTTTACGGGCATACTAACAACGTGTTGTATAGGTGCTGGGTTTGGGATCAGTGAGCCATTCAGCTGCAGAAGTACTCATTATAATTTTCTGCCTATTTTTGCCTATTTTTAACTCATTCACTCAGAAAAGTTTTGGATCAGATTAATCCTAACCCGTAATTTACTGTTTTTCAGCCAAAGGTAGGTAGGTAGACATATGCTTTACACTGCCAAATAGGAACACTTCTTATCTTAATGACTCTTATTGTCAAACATGAGTGGGTATGCTTAGAGCCTGCATACAACAGAGACCATGCCATCAGGTTCCAAATGTCAAATTTGCTTCATTTAGATTTGTCTGCTAACACTGGCAAAGTCAATACTATTAAATTAAACAGAAAACCAGGGGAGGTTCCCAGGCAATGGAACTTGATTACCCAATTACATTGTTCTCACACAGTTCTAGGTTGGACTAAAGATCAGCCTCAGATGATCCCCAGATACTGTTCAGTAGCTAATACAGAGTCAATTCCAATACGGACAGAGTCTGGATGCAGGTGACACATGCTGGAGTATAATATTATGGACAGAGACCATGCAGTTAATGTTGGGGTTGCACAAGTCCCACATTTATTTATTTAATTTATTCTCACAGATGAGAAAAACAATGTCCAATGAAATAACACTATGCTTTTCTTTATAAATTGTTTTGCTATTACTTATATAACAGACCTCACAAGGCCTAATTTGCCATGCTTATAGCTGGGAGGGATGCGCAGTGCACTTAAAGACAGTATAAGAATGCAAAACCATCCTGGCAAATTTGAGAAACATATTCTGAGAAAAGAAAACCAGAGGCAACCAACCTAGTCTAGAAATCTTGCCAAGGACAATCAACTGTGCCAGTCCAAGGTGAAGTCTAGGAAGCAATTTAGAAGAAAAAGATTTAGGCCTTACAAAAGATGACAATCAGATGTGATTCAACAGTGTCAACAGTGTGAAAAGGGCAAACAATGTCTCTATGAGCAGGAAGATGCACAAAGTATTTTTAGTCGGTTTTACTTCACCTCGAAGTTTTGCCTGTATTGGGGAAATTTAGGGATTTCCCTTCTTCATCCTCTTTCCTCCTCTTTTCAGACAATTGTGGAGCAAGTGAACAAAGCCTGGAGGAGAAATAAAAAATATGGCTAGAAAACAAAAATGTCTAGAGACATGACCTATGTGAAGAAGGTGACAATCAGCAGTACTCAGTTTAGAAATGAGAACAACTGAAGGACTAACAGTCTTCAGATACAGAAAAAACAGCAGGAGGGGAATAATCTATTTTCCACATTGACTTTAAAAAGGACAAAGAATTATGATCCTCCTGCATTGCCAAAGCAGGCTGTCCAAAGAGGCTGAGGATTTGTCCATATTAAGGGCAAGTTGGGCAGTAGCTAATGGGAGTGGCATGAAAGTCTTGAATTTTGGTTGGAAGTGGTGGTCTCTGAAGACTCTTTCCAGTCTTATTTTCTTTGATTTCCATATGTTTTCCATCACTGGTGTACAACTAAAATAACACTAGAATTAATATATGACTCTCTAGTACCACTCCCATTTCTCCACTTGGTGATTTCTTACCTTTTTACTGAGAGGGGCCTTTCAATTTGCTAAGTCTTTGAATACTTGATATTTGCTCTTCCCAACTCATTATAATGTGTGGTTCAGACCACAAAATCTCTAGCATATAGCATCCACACAGTTGCTTTTCAGTTTGATATTCAGCTTTCTCAGATAGTGCAGTCAGACCTACAAATACAGACTTATTTTTATGAATTCACGTTCCTGGCATTAACTTGGTTCTAATTCTTTAATCCATGTGTAATCAAAATTCATTTCTCTGCATGTGAATTTATTCTCTATATGGTCCTTAGAAATTTGCCTACAAAGTTACCAGAGGAAAGAAAAACCCGGTGAGTTGTTCTTCGTAGATCAGGTTTTAATTTTGGTTTCACATAAGAGACAGGAGGAACTGAGAATATCTGATAGATAGATGATAGACAGATAGCTAGCTAGAGAGGAAGAGAGAGAATTTGGCTTCTAAGACAAATTATGGTCTTTTTTCAAGAACCACTTTTTGCTATTACAGTGTCTTCCAAGTAAAATTTTTTTGAGTTGTGGAAAAGTAGAATGATTTATGGCATAGCACTCGAGAGTTACTGCTTGATCTCTCTTATATACACTGTGTGATTTGGGGCTAGATCACGTAAACTGTCATATCTGTAAAACAGGAATAATACAAAGTCTCCTTGTCAAGGGGGGGTTGCAGGGATAAATTTATTACCATGATGAAACACTCAGATACTACAGAGCTAAAAGCATTGCAAGTATAAAGACAGAATCTTTGCAATAGAAGTTGTATGAACTAAAGGGCAGAGCCCTCTGTTCATTTTCTGTAGAAGCAGCATTATTTTTCATCAACCAGCAACAAAGTTCAGTTTTTGCTAACTTGTAGTCCTACCTTTATTCTCTCTTGTTCCTAAACCAACAAGTTCCTGCATATTTCCTTGTACTTGTTTTCAGAAGCTCTTGAGATATTTTGGTGAAGAGGCAGGAAGCATTTTGCATAAAACAAAAATATTCTTTTATTAACAGAATTGCTAATTAAGCTAACAGTCTCAGCATTCAATAGGAAAGGACTTATCCTCAACAAAATTTGATCTCTGAAAACGGTATTACTTTTTAGTTACTGTGCCTAATTCTGAAATTACCCTGATGGAAAACGACAGACAAGGTAAATCGCAGAATGATTTTTAATCCTTATCTTCTTTATTAGTAGACTCAGAACAAGGAAGATAATTTGTGCCTGGACCCATAATCATGTTACCACTACTTTCTCTGATTAAGCAGTGAAAGCTAGAGACTCCTAGGAACTGCTGAAGCTTCTTGAAACTTCTCTGAAAGACTGTCACTTGTGACTTCCTTATACCTCTTTCAATATGTTCATGTAAATTGAGCAGGTATCAAACTATGCCACAGGCATTCTTCTCAAAGAAACTTGTCCACCTATTGCAGTAGAGAAGGCCAAATTGGCAACAGAAGTGTCCCTTCAAGCTGTTTCTACCAACTGCCAAATAGGACAACGGAAGTTTTTGACCCAGGACTTACAGGAATGACATGAAGAACTCCAAGGTCATTTGACACAAGTCGTTGCACAATCCTTACATGGTAGCTACTTCAATACCCTACATGTAATAGGAGATCCTAATGTAATCAGAGAACATCAGCACTCAAGACCTATGAACAGGCCTCACCACATCCTGATTTGTATCCAAATTCTAGAATTAACCTCTATTCATTGTTTTTTTGCTGTGGTTCCGTCTACGATTCTTGGAGGAAAAAAAACATTTTTCAACTGACCTGATATTTTGAAAGTCAAATCCCCAAATTACAAGAGATTGAGTAACATTTTGGCAGTTTTTGTCATTTTATTTCCTTTTTTCCTACATTTGTCCTTGGCTAAAGCAAATCTCCATGATCCTCATGCCTGCACAAACTACTGCTTGTTAAAGGATTCCTTACCTTCCTTTAAGTCTTTCTAAGCTTTGCTAAGCTTTGCAGTTTGCTTTTTTTTTTTTTTTTTTTTTTTTAGTTCTCTCTTCTAGCAAATGCTTTCTTATTTAGTACAACAATTTGCTGCTGCTCTTCTGAGCTGTTTTTTTTTTCCTTGTTGTTGTTTTGTTTTGTTTTGCATGCTTTTTGACATTTATTTTTGACATTCTTTATGCCTCTTTAGAGTGTCTCCTAAGAGATACTTCTACAAGAATTCACAAGGCTAAGTAGAAGATAAGCAAGTCTGGAGAAGATTTTTCTGTTTAAAACCAGAAACTAGATCCCATTTTTTTTTTTTTTTCCACATTTTCTATGTTTCTGTATAATTCTTAGAGCAAAAGGAGTGATTTCCATCTCCATCTTCCTTTGCGAATTGCATCAGTGTTCAGCAATCTGTATTTCTCAGAGACTGAGGCAGAAGTAGGAATATCATAGTTATCCTAATCCTGACCAGCACAAACTGAACTGCTTTGGGAAGAATTTGTGCCACAAAATAATGGAACTAATTCAGTAGCACCTGAGTATGAAGAACAGACCTACAGACTAAAATCTCTTTGCCAGCATGTTTGGGAAGAGTGAATAACAACCACTGTTGAAAATGCACTTTATGGGTAAAGAATGTCCTCACTTTCCTGTTGTAGCTAACTAGCTCTCTTCCATTTCCAGCAGGAGAGGAGTAATGTCTGTCATGCTGTTTGAAACAAAGAGCAAATTTAAAGGCTTAGTGACCAGGCTTATAGGAATGAAGCAGATATCTTTGTGTTGTCAAACAAAGGATAAATCATAGCACACACTTCCACAAGAATAATTTGTGCGTGCAGACATGCACATTCACACACAATTTTGAATATGCCTGTCTTCACAAAGATGGCAGAAGTCTGGGCAATGGTGCTTAGAAATTTGATGATATTTTGATATTCTGGCTTCATTTCAAACATACTTAGCAAAAAATTACCATGATTCGTCTTCATTGTATCATGAAGACACTCTAAGTGCTAAGATTCAGTTTGGTATTTTCATAAATCTTGCAGATTTCGTATATTTCTTACATCTAATTTTATCCAGGAGGTGTATACTGAAGTATCAGGTCTTAATCCAGAAACATTTTAAACTGTCATATTTTCTGTGTCCCCAAAAAAATGCTTTTGGTTTGAAAGGAAACTTCTGATTAATTACTGCTTTGGGCAGCTATTTACCTGTGATGGATCACAGATGATGCAACTATAATTCAGTCTATTTATTTCTTCTTCTAAGAATTTATAGTATGTTTTAAAAGCAAAACCACAGCATGAGTAAATGATTCCAAGTGGTATTTTGTTATTTCACTTTAAATTCTACTGAATATTTCTATGCATGTTTTAAACACTCTTTCACTAGAAAAGACAAAATTAAGTGCTTGTCAGTATTAAAGCTTCTATGGAAGAAGACCAAATGCTCTCAAAATAATCTCAAAAGAAACTGCATTAATGTCAAAATCACATGGTTTGATCTTACTGAAGCAGGAAGTTTCTGAAACAGTAAGTTCAATAGAATAGTATGTTTCAATGAACAGTATGTTTCAGTATTTTTTCAAAAAGTATTTCATAGAAACAATGATTTTTTATATCCACTGGAGTCAGAAATAAATTTCTTACTCTAAGATTTGGCTATTTGTTATCAATAGTACACTATTAGCACCATAGATATTCAGAAATGCCACCTTTCATAAGCTTGTAGTGCATAACAAGTTTGATGATATGATTAAAATAAAATTTCACAGCTATACTTACCCTTAAATTTCTCTCCTTGAAACTCAGTGCATCATATACATTGTCTTCAAAGCTATTGCTAGGGACTTATAGCAAAAAAAATTCCTGAAAGTATGTGTTCTGCACCAATACCTTGTGGCTAAGAGCCACGATACACACATCATATACCCCAAAGACTCAAAAAGATAAGCACTGATAATGATGAAATTTGATAATACTTTTCCCAAACCATCTAGGACAGAATTAGTCTAAACGAGAACTCTGGCAACCATATTGCCTTGGTTTTAGGCTCTTGTTTATTCACATTTTTGCGTAGTAATAGGTATCAATTACATAATAGTCTCCTTGAGAATGTACTGCTTCCTGATGTTTATGGATTTCTTGATGCTTCAGCACGGAGAATGCACTCAATCTGCTCAAGCTGTAAGGAGTCATCCCTTGTGCAGGTATGTAGTGAATCTGTGCAAGGAGAAAATTAGAAAAGCCAAAGCCCAGCAAGAACTGTACTTGGCCACTAAGATAAAAGACAACAATAAATATTTCTATAAATACATCAACAGCAAGAGGAGAGATAGGGAGAATTTCCATGCCTTGTTGGACACCAAGGTCAACTTGGTGACCAAGGATCAGGATAAAACTGAAGTACTTAGTGCCTTCTTTGCCTCAGTCTTTAATAGTAAGATTTGCTACTCCCTGAGAACACAGCCCTGCACCGGTGGATAGGGATGGGGAACAGAATAGGCCCTGCATGTCCGCAGTGAGATGGTTTTGGACCTGCTCCGAAAACTGGATGCTCACAAGTCCATGGGGCCAGATGGGTGCTGAGGGAGTTGGTGGATGTGGTTGCCAAGGCACTTGCCATCAACCTTTGGCAGTCCTGGGACAAGGACAAAGGACATGGAGGTGCTGATAAGGTCCAAAGAAGGGCAACAAGGCTTGTGAAGGGCTTGGAGAATATTCTCTACAAGGAGAGACTGAAGAAACTAGGGCTATTCAGTTTGGGGAAAAGGAGGCTGAGGGAAGACCTTATTGCTCCCTTCCAATATCTGAAAGGAGCTTACAGCGAGAGCGAGGTTGGTCTCTTCTCACTGGTGACAGGTGACAAAACAAGGGGAAATGGCCTTAAGTTATGCCAGGGTAAGTTTAGATTGGATATCAGGAAAAAACTTCTTTACAGAAAGGGTTATTAAACACTGGAATAGGCTCCCCAGGGAGGTGGTTGAGTCACTATCCCTGGATGTGTTTAAAAACTGTTTGGATGTGGTGCTCAGGGACATGATTAAGCAGAGGGTTGTTACAGTTAGGGTAGTATGGTTAGGTTGTGGTTGGACTCGATGATCTTTAAGGTCTTTTCCAACCTGAATGATTCTATTACTCTATGATTCTAAGCAGTGACTGTGTGTATTTGTACACATGTATGTAAGTTCTGCTATATATAGAGTTTAGTGTCTGAGTTATTAGAAGCAGTACTAAACAGATACAGAACAGTCAAGGACTCATGAAACATCGTGATTTATACCTGCATTCAGCCAGCAGGAGACTGGCCAAGCCATATTGTCACAAGTTGGTATTCTGCTGTTAAGATCTTACACTGAAAGTTGCAAAAAAGACTTGAAATGATTACTAAGATGGGAGGAAAGAATATAAATCATATGAGATTTTCTGAGGCTGTGAGCATAAGGAATATTAAGTGGAGTTATGAAGTCAAGAAAGATGTTCTGTTAACATATTGTGAATGTCCTCTTTGTGCACCACCCACCATCATTAGGAGGAGATTTATGAGAAGCAGATTTATATTTTCTTCACACCCTACACAAAGAATTTTTTACAATAAGCTCTTTGATATTATTCTGCATCTTCCCAAAGTTTACTGAATGACAATGACTTCATGTGTTTACTTTTGTGATGTACATGCTAATTTCTAGTTAATATTTTTATACGATATTTTAACTTGCTCTTCAGTAAACTGACTTAAAGTTACAAATTATTTTACTGCAGGGTATATTCATATCACTCAGTAGATGAACAGAAGGGACAATATATCTAAGAAGTATCAATGAAGTTAACCTTCATCACAATAACCTGCCAGGTAGTATCCATCATCTCCTAATATATCACCACTCAACAGAAAAGATGTCTATCCTTTTAACCTCAACTTATGTCACAGATGAGAAGGAAAGCAGTCTTAATTATTAGAATTCATTTTTCAAATGTGCAGAGATAAATAAGAACATTTGAAAGATGCCTCACTAGAACAGATAAATTCCTATCAGGAAAACGTGATATAGCATTTTGCTTTCTAGCACACTGTGTTCATGTTTTATCTCTATTAATCTTATTTTTGTTACCTCTGTTCCTTGCCAAACTTTGGAAATAAGAAGCCAAGATAAATTATCCAATTTGAGAAAATTAATAACTGATTATATGTTCCTATATTTTTCTTTTTTATGATTTTATACTCTTTGCCGCTGCATCTGCTTGGAGTTTTGGGAAAACCTGCAGTTGGAAAATTGCATATCTTTGCTGAAAAGTTGCATTTTCCCTCCTGCTCTGCACTTTAAGAGCAGCATTTACATTAGCCAGAAGTATCACCACATCACATACCCTATTTTTTTATCCTTTGCAATGGATACAAATGGATTGATTAAATGGACAGTAATGGATTGATTGAAACTACCTGAAATAGGAAGAAATGATCAAAGTCCATATATAGACTAGACTTGGATTCTGTGTGTCCCTACACCACACAGCAAGACTGAGTGCAGTTTAATGTGTTAACATTTGTACAGAGAAAGGGCAAGAAGCAGGAGTCACAAGGGAAATTCCAACCAGATATACGGAAAAAAGAGTGTTTCACAATGACAGTGGTTCAGCCCTGGAACAAGCTGCCCACAGAAGCTGCAGAATCTCCATCTCTGGAGACCTTCTAAACTCAGAACAAGAAGGCCATGAACAGAGTGATTTGAGTTTGGAGTTGGTTTTGCACTGAATGATATTTTGGATTAGAGCTTCTGGGAGGCCTTTCTCAGTTGAATTATTCTTTGACCCTTTTATTTCAAAATCATCCTGCTCGGGTGAACAGGATGAATTGCAGAGCTAAAGAAAAGACTGAGTGAGAGCAGGTGTGCAAGAGTAGTGTAAATATGTTTAAGACATGCCATGTAGATGAAAGCTAATATTGCAGAGACTGGCGACTGGAAAGAGCTTGAAGAAAGGAAAAGCAGAGAGAGAGAAGGGAAAAGCAAATTGCTACCCTTCTGCATAAATCTCTAGAGCATTAGAGCTTCTCTCATGATGGGAGCAAATACTAGCAGAAATAAACTCCATGCTTGCTAATAATGTAAGGAATACCAGTTTAATCTTGAGACCTCTGGAAATAAATGAGAGATTGATGTTTTCTTGACTGAATTAAGAAGAAAAGTGTGAACTCTGTCAGACACAGAAAATACTGGAAGTACCTCATGAGGCACTCTTTCTACCAGATCATCTAGTTCCATCTCCCTGCTATAGGCACGGACACCTCTCCCTAGAGCAGATTGCTCAAAGTCCCATCCAGCCTGGCCTTGAATGCTTCCAGGGAGGGGCATCCACAACCTTGCTGGGCAGCCAATTATGTCAAATAAAAGAGGATGTGATTTAAGAAGTTTGAGCATGAGAGGACATAATTGAGAAAAACAAAAGGCAAACAGGAAATTTCTGTAATCATATTTTTGGTAAGAAGAAAGCCAATCTGTTCAGTTGGAAGGGAATTCTATATTCCCCAATACTATAAATATCTAGAGTGCAGATGTAAAGAGGATGGGGCCAGGCACTTTTCAGTGATGCCTAGAGACAGCACAAGGGGCAATGGGCACAGACTGGAATACAGAAAATTCCATACAAACATTAGAGACAACTTTTTTACTTTGAGTGACAGAGCACTGGAACAGGCTGTCCAGAGAGTTGTGGTGTCTCCTTTTTTGGAGATATCCAAAACACACCTGTGGACGTACTTTCCTGTGCAACCTACTGTAGCATACCTGCTTTAGTTGAGGTTTGGACTAGATAGTCCCAAGAGGTCTCTTCTAACCCCTGCAATTCTGTGACTATGTAATAATTACTGAACCTAAAGGTCTTTCCAACCTAGATTATTCTATGATTCTAATAGTGAACACAGATAAGTCCAACTAACAGGATGCCTTCAGTGAGAAAACTGATGGAGAAACAAAACTTATGTATAATAAAGATAAGCAACAAAGGGTGATGAAGTCAGCCTAGATCTACATGAGGTTAAAAGAAAGGTTGTTTACATGGACAATATGTTTAAATTGGGTTGGGTAGGAGTGAAATCATCCCAGATGATTTCACTCGGAACGATTTATGGCTGGGTGAGGTTCAAGAACATGGAAAACAGCAAATGAGAAAGGGAAGGGGAGTATTCAGCAGAGTGGTAACTGGTCAGACAAACTTAATTCTTTTTCAAAATACTGAAATAAATCTCAATCCATTGTGAGTATCCCAAAGATAACAAAGAAATTAAAAACAACTTGTGCTAATATTTCAAGAACCATCAAGCCTACTTTGTATCTATGACGAAATAAGTCTTTGAGAAAGAGAAGTGCACTACACTAGCTTGGAGAGGGCTTCTTTTCTCTGTCCAGCCTTAGATTCAATATTTATTTGGAAATCACAGAGTGATGTTTTAATGGATTTACTGCCACACTACATAGTTATATATAGTTATATAGTTATATGATAGTGTGCTGAGATTTGATACCAGCCACTATTTCAGTTATTTTGAGAAACATAATTAAAATTCAAGATGTTCTTCACAAATGGATTTATGTAAATAATTTAAAAATACAATGTTTCAGTTGAAACAACTGGGAAATGAGGGGTTAGACTGCAGGTTTGCAAAGGAGGGAATGAGGATAAAGGGAGATCCTATACTATGCACAAAGAAATGCCACATTATTGAGAAAAAAACTCCAAACTTACTGACATGTACAAATAGAAGATTCATATTTGAGACAGAGGAAATAATGCTTTTTCTTCATGGGCTGCAGGCAATTTCTCAGCTGTTTCCCAAGGGAAAAGCAGATCAAGTGGAGAGAGTGCAGAGGAGGGTTACAAACAGATCAGAGGTCTGGAGAACATGACCTGTGAGGAAAGAACAGCATTTGTTTATTCTTAAAGAGAAGAAAGACTGTGGGGAGACATGATAACAACCTTCAAATATGTAAAAGGCTGTTGCAAAAGGGGAAGTAATAATGTCTGTTGAGAACAGAGCAAAAAAATAATGGGCTTAAATTGCATGCTAGTACTTCTAAGACAGAAAGACATTCTCTAGCAATGAAACTAACTAGGTACTGCAATAGATTATCTGAAGAGTCTACCGAAATTCTCTTAGTCAATGGCTGTAAGAACATGATCAGTGATGTTTCATGACGATTTCAGTAATAATTTATATATAACTGATCATGTCTCTGGGACAAAGGGATGACCTTCTGAAATCTTTCCCAGCGTTCTTTTAACACCTTTGTTTACCTTTAATTCTGTGAGAATCAAATAGCTACAGATAAACATCTTTAACTGACATTTCAATTTGCGAAACACACAGTAATGAGAGAGAACAATAACATGATTATTTGTTTGAAAGCTGAGCCTTTAAAAAAAAGAAGGGCAATAGGTTTTTGTTTCCTATAATGCTGGAATATATTTTAGGAGAGAGAGAAATATTCATAAAGGGGATTTTCTCTGGTAATTGTGGTATCTCTCAGATGTCTAGGTATACCTGGATTCTGAATAGCTAGGTATGTGATTGTTTATACAACACATAGTTGATCCCTTTTCCTATAAGAAATCAAATGTCAGAAAAGAGATAATCATCTGATCAATATGTATAAATTGCTTCATTTCTCTGAATGTCATTTCACCTCTGTTATCAGCACCATTAAGTATGCTGAATGCCTCTGAATTTTGCTTTATCAGTGGGAAATTCGAATACAGCACTCATCCCTGATGAGAACTAGTTCTTAGCAGTGAGGCTTTTCATCTGAGAATACTGAGTAAAATAGTAGTCACACAAAGGAAAGTTATCTTATAGTCATTGTTGTTATGTTGCAAAAGGGTGATGTTGAAAATAAACATCTCCAAATTTATACGTAAACAGAGTGGGTAACAAACTGCATTTTTAATTAGTCAGCTTAATAGGAACTTGTCTACAACAGAAGAAAATACTTTATGTCTGAACTGGACTACAACAACCGTAATTTAAAATCAAATACTTGACTGCTTGCAGGATTATCTTTAAACACAGTATCATGACTTTTACTGAGTACACTTGTATGTGTACAGATAAATATATCTAGCAAACACTTGCAGAACCATAGCCAATGAAAGAAAACATAATTATTAGATGAAGCATTGAGATTACCGTCATTTAGATGGATATAATTGGTAATAAGTATTTGTTAACACAAAAACCACTGCCAGCTCTGCAAATAAGGGGTCAGTAATTCATTGCTACTAACTGTGGTCTGTGGTTTTTTGGTGATTTTTTTTTTTTTAATTTTGCAGACTCCTCATTATGCAGGCAAGAAAGTTGTGTGACATCCTGTTACTTTCTGTAAGTTTCGAAGGTTGAAAGCAACTCAACAGAGTTTGTAAATCAACATCACAGAAATAAAGTCTGATATTTTCACAAACTCTGGCTTTACTGTGCTGTAGTGGAGTCATTACTGACGAAAGGATATTTGTGCCTTCAGATCTCTTTCCCATCAAGGCTTCAATTAGACACTTAGAACTGCAGTCAGTTGAAAATCCAACTGGCTGGAGACCCATGGAGGAAGGAGCTGGAGCTCTCACCTGGCCTTCATCCAAAAAAGAAGGCATCTCAAAACAGAGGAAAACATATCCCTGTTAGGATAAATGGGCAAAGACAAACAATAGGAATAAGTACCCTCTTCTTTCTGCTCTCTTGAGAACATTTTCTGCAAAATCTGAGAGAACACATGATTTCCCCAAGGGCTTCCTTCCTACTGAAGCCAAAGTCCTCAAGAGCATTAGAGAAAGATTTAGTGGTCTAAATAAATAGAGATTGCTATGTTTTTCTGTAAAATATATGTGTATGCTTTAAATAAATGGGAATACTGGGGAGAAATACATGTAGATTCAACAAACTGCCTGGTATCAGAGGTCCATATTTCTGAAGAAATCTTCTTACAGTCTTTAGAAATGAACGTAATTTTTCAGGTTTTCCTTGAAAAGTAACTTAAAGATTTATTATGTAATTTTTGACTATTACCTGATTATTCATTTGGAAGCCTTGTTCTTAGCTGAAGATTTACTGGGAATAGGAGGGGAAGAGGCAACCAGTTGCCTTCTTGCTAGGTCCATATTAAAATTATAGTCTTTAGCACGGGACTGAGCCTAGGGCACTTGCCAGCTGTCCAGCTCACTCTCAATATTGCTTTACATAGAATCATAGAATCATAGAATGATGGAATCATAGAATGGCCTGGGTTGAAAAGGACCTCGAAGATCATCTAGTTTCAACCCCCCTACTATATGCAGGGTCACCAACCACCAGACCAGGCTGCCCAGAGCCACATCCAGCCTGGCCTTGAATGCCTCCAGGGACTTCACCCTGTGAGTGAAAAACTTTCCCTTAATATCTAAGCTAGATCTCCTGTCTCAATTTAAAACCATTCCCCCTTGTCCTATAACTATCCACCCTTATAAACAGTCGTTCCCCCTCCTGTTTATGTGCCTCCTTCAAATATTGGAAGGCCATAATGAGATCTCACCGGAGCCTTTTCTTTTCCAAGCTAAACAAGTTTTTCACAGAGGAGGTGCTCCAGCCTTCTGATCATCTTAGAGGCTCTCCTCTGGACTTGTTCCAAGAGCTCTGCATCTTACTTGTGCTGGGGACCCCAGGCCTGGATGCAGTACTCCAGATGGCAGCTCACAAGAGCTAAGTAAAGGGGGAAAGTCACCTCCGAGGGGGACAATCATCTCCCTCTCCCTGCTGGCCACCCCTCTTTTAATGCAGCCCAGAACACAGTTGGCCTTCTGGGCTGCAAGCACACACTGGCTCATGTTCAGCTTCTTGTCCACCAGGACTCCCAAGTCCTTCTCCACATGGCTGCTCTCAAGGAGATCTTTCCCCAGTTTACATAAATACCTGGCATTGCTCCAACCCAAATGCAGCACCTTGCACTTGGCCTTGTTGAATTTCATTAGGTTTTCATGGGCCCACTTCTCCAGCTTGTCCAGGTCCCTCTGAATGGCTTCCCTTCCCTCCAGTTTATTGACTGCACCGCTCAGCTTGGTGTCATCTGCAAACTTGCTGAGAGTGCACTTGATGCCATCATCTATGTCATTGATAATGATGCTGAAGAGCACTGGTCCCAAGACCAACACTAAGGGGGCACCTCTTGTGACTGACCTCCACCCAGACATATAATTGTTGATCATAACCCTGTGGCTATGACCAGTCCACCAGTTCTTAACCTATCAAACAGTCCATCCTTCAAATCCACATCTCTCCAATTTAAAGAGAAGGATGTGATGAGGGACCATGTCAAAGACTTCGCAGAAGTCCAAGAAGATGATATCCATCACCATTCCCCTGTCTGCCCATGCCATCACTCCATCATAGAAAGCCACCAGATTGGTCAGGCATGATCTGTCTTTGGTGAAGCCATGCTCGCTGTCTCAGATCAACTCTTTGTCTCATATGTGCCTTAACAATTAATCAGGAGGATCTACCCCATGATCTTCTCAGTCACAGAAGTGAGGCTCTGTAGTTCCTGTAGTTCCTCAGGCTGTTCTTTCTCCCTTTCTTAAAAACGGGAGTAATGTTTCCCTTTTTCAAGTCAGCAGGGATTTCACGCGACAGCCATGATTTTTCAAATGTGATGGAGAGTGGCTCAACAACCACATCAGCCATCTCTCTCAGAACCTTAGGATGCACATCATTTGGCCCCATGAACTTACGTACATTCAGTCTCATGAGAAGGTCTTGGACTTGTTTCAGCAGAAACAGAGAGAGACAGAATCTATTCCTCTCACCCTCACCTAGAAGTTCAGGGTCTTGGCAGACATAGGCAGCCTGAGCACCAGTGAAGACTGAGGCAAAGCACTTATTGAGCACCTCAGCTTTCTCCATGGAACGTGAATTTCTTGCTAGCTGAGGAGATTTCATCTCGTCCAGCAGCTTAGCTCTTGAGGTCCTATTTCGAGCCCCAAGGCAGTGGTTGTCTCATACAAAAAAAACATTCTAAAGAATTCCATATGCAATATGATGTCAAGATACAAGAAGCCTACTTTTCACAAGTCATGTGCTGGAAGGAACAGCCATCAGCCCTACAAGAAAAGCACTCTGCTATCGCCATCACTTTCAAGCTAAATCCAGATAATCTGAACATTTTATTGCCTCACAAATTCAGGAAAGAGAAGAAGATACCTTCATTTTTTATTCCCTTTATTTCCACATTTGTCAATTATTCTTGAAGAGGGCAACTTATGCTTTAAACAAGCAAATATTTAAAAATGAGACATTTTTCATTCCTGTGAGGTTAAAGCAAATATTGTTGAATGCTACACCAAATACTGCAGAGAAAGTTATTCTGTTTAATTTTGAGGTCAAATTTTAAACATTTACTTTTCAGGTGGGTGTTTACAGACATGCATTGTATCAAAACAAGAGCAGAAGCAGGCAATAGATGTTTTCAAATTATCCTCTCAAAAAATGCTTTGCTCTTCTAAAATTTATCCTTTCTATCTCAGAGCATTTTATAGAGAAACATTATTGTTACTTCAACCACATTCTGTATTTTTGTTTATGTTCTCTCCCTGCATTAGCTTGAATAAGCACAAGGCTAAAAGAAACAGATATTCTTCAACTCTGACTGATGCAGCTATATTAGAGACAGAAATTTTCAGCTAAATCATATAGTTTTTGGTTGCTTTTATGTTTGTTTGTTCTGTTTTGTTTTGCGTGAAAACATGTATTCTTCAGATAAGGTATAATCTCTAATTTCAATCTGACCAATTTTTTCCATCTGTATTGGTAAGAGTTCCTTTATGTTTCCTAATGATATCCTACAAACAAAAAGCACAATTGTTCATTTCACATTTTTCTACTAGAATATTTTGTAAATTAGAATCTGTCCCTGCTTGAGAACAGCTTTTCAATCATCAGGAATTAAAATTTCCAGGCTTTGTCACTGACCTATCCTTGAAGAAAATGGTTTTGTGGCCACCTAATCAAGCTATCTCTGCATTATCATATCAATCAAAATGGCATGGGTAAATAAATGGAAGAATAAACAATGAAAAGAAAAAGCTTTATTAGTACAAAAGAAAAAATTTAAAAAGGGAGGATTGGAAGTATAACTTTCCATTTAAGTAATGATTTATTAATTGAAAACATTATCAGTGGGAACACTGAACTTCAGCCTACTGCTATTTTCCAGCATCCATATGACTGTGATAAGCTAGAACACAGGTACTTTTGCATGGAGTTCTGCTCACTAACTGACAACTGTCACAAACTGATCTTAATAATCGAGCTGTATAACACAGTACTAGATATTGTGTTTTCCTTAGCACAGCAAATTATTGTAATGTGGAAATTATGTAGGCAAGATATTTTAAATCATCTTCTCTGTATATGCTGAAGATCACTTGTAAAACATCATGATGCTTGACTTCAGTGGGTACAGCATCATACAAGGAACATACACAGCTTACTGTATACATGTATGTTGTTTATTAATGTATACAGTTTAAACTATATAAAACCCAGGAATTATAATGGGTAGTCTCAGAAGAAGACAGTGAAAAGACATCTGTATACTTACGTGTGTTTATGCATGCATATGAATTCCAAAAAAAACCCAGAAGTCTTATTACAAACAAGATCTCAGAGTTTTCTCATAACTCTGTGTACCCCAGTACATAACAATAAATGTTTCCTAAATGAAAAATAATTAATTAATTACAATATTTGTATTCTTAAGAACTGCTGATCATTGTTAAGATCAAGAAGCACTAGATTAAATCATAGGGAATCACAGTAGAGAGAGAGTTTACCCCCATAAACTGCTGCCATTCTTTCAATTCCAGTGCAGATGTTGCCAGATGCTCTGAAACAGCCACCAGTTTGCTGAATCCATGCTAACACATTGTATGAAACAATTTACAGAAAAGCAATGACAAAATAATGTGTTTTTCTCTTGGCTCTGTGGTTTCATGCCTTTTTACATGATCCATACAGAAACATTGTTTCAGGGTCCTATCATGATATTTCAGTGAGTGTTGGCTGTAGTAATCATAGAATCATAGAATGGTTGGGTTGCAAGAGACCTCAAGAATCATGAAGTTCCCACCCCCCCGCCACGGTTGCCAGCTGCTAGATCAAGTACTAGATCAGACTGTAATGGCAGTTCCTATTTTCCAATCTATCCAGTTAATTAAAGTCTGAGAAAATTGTTGTCTACTTGGTCTTATTTGATGTATTCCTTAGCCCCAGTATTTAAAATCTGTCCTTATGAAAAGGAGAAGTAGTTATGGCCAGACTTTCAAGATGGGAGTTTCAAAGGACTGATGATTAATCTAACTTAAAACACTGCACTGATATTTTCTCTGTCTTCCCCAGAAGCAGCTGAGTAATGAGACGTTCAGCTCACAGAACAGCTGCTTAGGGTTTTGTGCTCCCACAGCCACTACAAACATCTTCCTCATCAGAGGCTGGGGCCTACCTCTTCATGGTCAGTCCTTGGCCTGTGGTCAGGAGCCTACAATTTACCCTGGCTGCCTACGGTAGCCCTGCTCTGCTCACCTCGTTATGCACTGTGGAGGGGTTGTGACCTGCCTTGCCATCCCCTCATCTTCCTTCCTGCCATCCCTGAAAGAGCACCCTATCCCCCTGTGTTTTGAGATATGCTACTGAAGATCTCCTGTCTCAAGTTCCACTCAGAATGAGTAATGAACTGTAGAGGGATGTCCAGTTTTAAGCCAATAAGATGATTACTCCGCTATGCTCTTGATATATTCATATGTGACTTATCTCAAATAAAAATTTCAGAAGTTTTATTTATGAATCTGTTTTAAGTCCTATACCATGACTTTGGTTAGTTCAGTAGGAACTAGACTTAACCTAGAGCAATTGCTTTGATCTCGTAGTAAACTGTGACAATTTGAAATGTATTTCACAAAATGATATTATTGCAAAAAGATGTGGAACATGTCATCAGATTCTTCTACTGTCGTTCATACAATGCCTCCCTGAATTTTCACATTTCATCTGTGAAAGAGCTTTTTCCATATTGCGTTTTTGAGAGGTGGACAAGGCAGCCATCCAATCTGGGTTACATAATCATTCTGCCTATCAGCTACAATGAGAAATTAGGCATAAAGAAAGAAATGCTTTCTAATTCTGTTTTTGTCTTTTTTTTCTTTATTTTATTTTATTTTATTTATTTTATTGTATTGTATTTTATTTTTCTAAACAGCAAACAAAATGATCAGGCTACAAAAAGGTGGAAAAAAATACTTCTGCAAAAATATCATGACAGGTTTGTTCTGTGAAATCACAGTTTTATACCATATCTTGCTGTCATTTTAAGATCCATTAGCTTTTTGAAATCTCAGAATCTCAGTAAAAAATACACTGAGAAAAAGTCTTGACAGTAACTATTATTGAAAAAAAACAACATATTAGTGTAACAATAACCTTTTTTACAAATGACAAAGAAAAAAGCAACATAAAAACAAAAAAGATTTTCTACTTCAAATATGCATCTCCCAACCACAAAAGTGAAACCATTAGGAATTATAACAGTAAGAGCTTCCGGCTGCAGGCAGATTAAATCTTTTTGTTGTTGTTTTTGTTTCATTTAAGAACATCTTGTGCTAAAGTAGCATAAGTATTGATGATAATGAACCTCCTTTTTTCCAATTTCATAGTGAATGGCAGAGACATTCTATTTCCTGATTTTAAGCATGGGGGCACAGATTTTGCCCTGATAAGAAACATTTTCTCACAAACAACCCTCATCCTAATAAATAAATAAATAATGACTTATGGTAAATTAGAAGGTTTTAATGATTAGCATATTGCTTTTAGACTAATTGCCTTCAGCTTGGTTTCCTGACTTGTCAATTCACAGGAGTTTTTTTGTGTGTTGAAACGAAATACATAGCTGGCAGTATTTTTGAAAGTTGAATGTCTGGATAATGCCAGATTATGGAGAAATTATCACGCTGAGGATCACATGTTCCACTTTACCTTTTCTCTTCTGTGAATCACTCTTTGTTTAAAAAAATTTTTAACCCCTTTATTTGATCAAGAATAACAACTTGCCCAATGATGAGGTGCTTGTTCTAGTCTACAGTAAACAAGAACAAGCATTAATACTAAACATGATATAAGGAAGTAAGTATGCTTTAAAGAGCTTGCACATAAAAACTTTAGAAACAGGAGGAACAAGAAAAAAATCCCACCATTCATACCCCCTTCTACATCTTCTTACGTTATTCTTCTTTTCTTTATGTGTTACATTCTCCAAAATTCTTCTCTAATCCTCCTCTCATCAAATTATTGTGGTTTCTGAATTTCTTTTTATTTATTTTTACTGCATTTTAATCAATTTATGTTGCACATTAGAATACATACCTTGGAATTTTTACTCTGTGATCTAACTGACATGCATTTTTGAGAGGTGATGATTTAGACCACGGTACAAGAGTTGCAAGAGTAATTAAGAATACAAACAAGCTAATTTCTCAAACAAAAAAAGTCTGTATTAAAGCTTGGATCAAATGTTAAATTTCAATTTTTTCACTAGATAATTTATTTTCTGATACAAAATAAATCCTAATTTCCATCACTCTCTGCACAAATTTGGTGCTTTTTAATAAACGTTCTAGTGCAAAATACAATCACCCCACAAAAACACCTGTAGGATACCAAGGCATGGTGTGCTTTGTTGAGCACATATGATGGCTGCTGCACTGGCACTTACTGCCCAACGCATTTTATTATCTAAGAACATCAAGTAATTTGGGATCAGGTAAGAATCAGGAGTAAAGAAACTGGCCAAGAACACCATGCATTTTTGATCATGTGGACAAAGGTTTCAGGTAAAAAAGGGGAAAACTCCTTAAATGCCCACTTTTTTTCCTCTGGGATGTTTTCAGAATGGCTTCTATTGGAGGCAAATCTGATCGCTTCTGGCAGATTTTCTTTCTTTAATGGTTTATGGGATTATCAAGATGAACAAGCATTTGGACTTTGTGCCATTTGAGTAAGATTGTCAGGAGGTCTTGAACATTTTTGGACTAGAGAATATCCTACATCAATCAAAAGTGTTCCCCAGCACTACATATGAACTCACAGTAACCACAACTTGCAACCAGAAAATATAAGCTAATTTAATCTAGAACAGTATTTATCCATTGCAGGTATATTTTTTTCTTAGTTAATCTCTGACTCCTTATCTTTGTTGGATTGCTCTTTGATTTACTTCATATTCTCTAGCTGCTAGACTACGTGACATAATGTTTACACTTCACGCAATCACCTAAATCATTCATGTTCTTTTGTACTCACTTGCCTTATATTTCCTCATCTATTTCACAAGGTTATAATGTCTGTGAACAGGATTCTTGCCACCATCAGTCAGATCATTTATCTATGCTGCCTGCAGTCAATCCAGTGTATTATTCTGAAATGGCTAAAGTTAATTATGAGTAAAAACATTTTCTATGCTAGACTTATTCTAGAAGGATGGCAATCAAATACATTTTCTGATTATCAAATATTATCTTGAGGTGACTCCATGGAAAGATTTCGTTTCATTATTAAATAGTTATTGGACAGTTATGTAATTTGAAATAAATGATAAAGTATTTTTCATTGCTCAGTCTAACAGGGACATTTGTGAAAATCTTAATGCAGACAGTCTGGTACAATGGATAAGATGTTTGTTCTTTCTATCTTCAGATAGGTGCAAATGCTTTCAAGATACAATAGTATGATTATGAAATATAGATGCTTTTCACGTCATCTACACACACAGAACCACAGAATGAAAGAACCATAGGGCTGCAAGGAACCTCTTGTTCCTTCTAAAGCAGAGTTCCTAGAGTTATTTACACAGGAAAGTGTTCAGGTGAGTTTTGAGTATCTCCTTAGAAGGAGATTTCACAGTCTCCCTGGGCAGCCCATTCCAATCTCTATCACCCTCAAAATAAAGAAGTTATTTTTCATGTTTGTTTGTGCCTGTGTTCCAGTTTGTGCCAATTGGCCCTTGTCCTGTTACTGGGAACCACCAAAAAGAACCTGGCCCCAGACAAGCCCTATTAATAAGCACTGTTATGATCCCGTCTCAGTCTTCTTCAGGTTGAACAGTCCCAGATCTATCAGCCTTTCCTCAGAGGGGAGATGCTCCAGTACCCTAATAATCTCCGTGGCCCTTCACTGGACTTTCTTTAGCAGTTCACTGTCTTGTACTGGGGAGACCAGAACTGGACACAATGCTCCTCCAGATGTGGCCTCACCAAGGCATAGTAAAAGTGGAGGATCATCTATCTCCCTTCACCTGCTGGCCGCACTCTAATGCATCCCAGCATATTTGCCTTCTTGGTCACAAGGGCACACAGCTGGTTCGTGGTCAACCTGCTGTCTATCAGGACTCCCAGGTATTTCTCTGTAGATCTCCTTTCCAGCAGGTGACCCTCTAATCTGTTCTGGTGCATGCTGTTATTTCTCCCCAGGTGTAGGATTCTAAACTTATCCTTGATATTCCATCTTTAGAAGAAAAACAATATTGATATCACACCAGTGTTTTAGTTGTTGCTGAGCTGTGTTGTACAAAGCTAAAGACATTTCACTTTCTCTGTTTTTTAGTTTCTCATGCTTCCTGTGAGTGGGGCTGAAGGAGCACAAGAAATTGGGAGAGGAGAGAACCAGGGCAGCTGACCTAAGCTGGCCAAAGGGATATTCCATACCATATGAAATCATGAAAAAAAACTTGAAAAACAGTGGGGAGCAGCCACTGTCTGGGAACTAGTTGGGCATCAGTCAGTAGGCAGTGAGCAATTGCTTGTGCATCACATATTTTGTGTGTATGTGTGTATACAATCACTATTTTTTTTTATTACTTTTCTCTTTTAGTAAACAGGTTTTATTTCAATCCAGAAGTTCTACTTTGCATTTTTCATTCTGATTCTCTCCTCCAACTCCCTTGGAGTAGTAGTGAGTGAATGACTGTGTGGTACTCAGCTATATGCCTGATTAAACCAGAACATCTCAAGATTCTGAAAGTCAAGCCTTCTAAAGCAAGTGTTTTAGTGGATTACTACATCACCTCTCTCAAAGAGAATCTACTTGTCAGTGTTATGGTGAGCTTTATGCAAAGCTTGGAAAGAATCTCAAAATGGGCTTCCTAATGACTATTATGGGGCCTAGAGAGCTTTCTGAGATCTGCTCAGGGTATTTTCTCTCTAGCATTTGCATGTAAGATAAGCACTGGGTGTGTACAGGGCTTTGGCTCTTCATTCCAGGCTGGATATCTCTTCATTCTGGACCATTTCCTAAAATACCTTACTTGATTGCTATGTTGAAGTTACTCTCCTAACTGAATACGTACATAACAGAAATGGAGGTAATTAGGGTAATCAATTTAATGGGTTCTAATAAAATTGATTTTAAATCACTTGCATTAATGTGACTGAAGCTGCATTTACAGTGTGAAGAGAACACCTTGCTCCTCCTGATGAAAAATTCTTGTTCAGAGGGTGTACTGTAGAGACAAATAATGAAGGCAGAGATCTGGACTAAACATCTGTACAACTTTGAGGACTTAGCACCTTGGCTTCCCACTTGCCAGGCAGATGTTTTGACACTGTTACTTACAGAGTCATACTGCTGCCGGCTTGAAAAATGGTGAACCGAGTCTGAGTCTGTCAAAAAGCACTGTTAAATCCTACCCTCAGAGATAAGCTGAAGGCCAAAATCCAAAATGTGATATCACAGTTATCAATAGATACTTCTTCTCTGAAAGAGTGGTCAGGCCCTGGAATGGGCTTCCAAGGGAGATGGTGGAGTCACCGACCGTGGAGGTATTCAAGGAATGTTTGGATTTTATGTTGAGGATGGTTTAATGGGTGATTGGTGATTGGTGGATGGTTGGACTGGGTGATTCTGTGGGTTTGTTTCAACCTTGAGATTTTTTGATTTTATGATTCTATGAATATAGCAATGGCTCATAGAACTAGCTATAGGAAGTTAAAAATGTCATATGTGTGTTTGCTGCTATCTCACTGTGACCAGACCCCTTCAAAGTATTTGGATTTCTTAATTTACTTTCTTACTCTTCTCCATCCCCAATCCTTTTTAAGTCACTCTTTACAGAGCCAACTGTCCTGAATTTTGAATTCTGTATTCTATGTTTTTTGTCCAGGTTTGTAACATATAAGTATTGCAGAATCTACAATTAATAGGGGTGTGAGGACATGTCACCATCAGACCATGCCATAGCATGCCTCAAGACTGAGACAGCTCTGGCTAAACTCACAACCATCTATGTCACTGGGACTCTGTATCCAGGCAGACTAACTTTCTTTACAAAGAAGGTATATTAACATGGGAATAGCACGACCATGGCTTTTGTCATCAAAAGAATAGCTTTGCTGACTTGATGGTGTAAGGTACAAATCAACTGTAAACCTTAATCCAATTTGAGCAAAGGGTAAAGGCAGACAACTTTTTCAAAGGACAGCTTTAGTCTTGTTCCACAGCTTCAGTACATAAGTTTTTATTTACCATTGGTAAGATTCCTAATTGTAGTTCTACTACAGATAAGAGTGCTTTCATGATCTCATTGCAACCCGTTCCTAATGAACACGGAGGAAGCACAGTGCCAGCTGCATTAAGTAAAAGCATCTGCATTATAAGCAGACTTTCTGGTATTTAAAAACAAAGTAGCTTCTACTTGCTTGGAAATGTCAATACACCTTTTAGAGAAGACAGATGGGAAAAAATTCATCTGGACATTATGCTGTGCTGATTGTATGCAAAGGAGAGGGTGATGTGCTTCTGCAAGTTGTGTTTCTGCTGATGTTGAGCAGAGCTGATCCGGCATTGGGACTACAAAACCAACAAGGATGGCTTTCCACAGAGACACACACTCCTGTCATGCTGGCACAGCTATGCTGCAGGAGGTAATGGCCAGCTTGCAATCATCACCACTTCTCATTGTTTCATGGACAAATTAGGATGGGACATGGGAGTGCAGTAGAGAAGAGAGGCTGTAGGCACTGACTGCTTAGTACTCTAGTTCTTCTTTTTTGGGATGTGAAAGATAATATACCTATGCCAACATTTGAGTTCAATGGCAATTATAATTTAAGTCATATATAATAAAGACAATCTTCTAAAAAATAGAGTCTGCACTTTAAAGAAGCAAGATATATGTATGCAGTGCTGTGAAAGACTCAGCCAGTGTACTCAGCCACAACTATTAAGAAAACCATTTGATTTAAAAAACAAGACTATATTTAAGGACTACCAATTTGTGAACTTTATTTTGAAATTTCATTGTGCACATAGTTGAGCTCTTAGTCTTGTAACAGCAAGAGTTGGAAGCACTTAAGCAACATGATCCTGGATTCTCTAATGATCATCTGACTACAGATATGTATTAAGAAAAAAATCCACTAAAATATGTATTCAAATCACAGTTCTCCATTAATCAAGGCTGACTATACTGTCACAATGTCTATATATATATACATCAGATCTCTGCCAAAGTTATACTCTAAGCACTTACAAAATGCAGTACAGTATAAGCACTGTCCTAGTAGTGCTATTTATTCTCTCTTGTTGTTATTAGAGGAGAACGTGTTTATTTAAATCTGAAAATAAATTACCTGATTCTCCTGCTTTGTATACGAATGCATGCTGAAAGGCAGAAGACAGAAGCTTTACAAGAAAAAAAATCCTAATAGGAAAAAAAAATAAAAAACACCCACCAAAAAAACAACCACACAAAGCAAATAAATCTGCATCTTAAAATCTGAAGAGATAAATAAATAAGTCTATTTCTTCTATTTGCGTTGTTGATCTCCAAAACATGGCAACCACTTTATACTGCCAAAGATTACAAAATGGAGAAAGTATCAAATTTAATTTTTCCACAGATTGATATGTGAAGTTCATTGCAAGAACAGGCCCCAGTAAGTCACCTTATCTGTCACAACATCTGACATCTACTGTTTTTCTCTGGTTTGTTTGCAGTCCTAACAGTGAAATGAGAACAATTATCTACTCTCATTAAATTCAAAAGAAAAAATGCATATAACATAACAAACATTATAAAAGTTATCCTTTCTCACTAATGAAACCTGAATGCAAAAACAAGCAACAGTGTGTACCAAACTCTTTGCCAAATTATTAGTCCGTTTGAATAAATACACACAGCCACAGAATATTGACAGAATTTTCCTATACAGTTTTATATCCAAAGACTTGGACAATATTCTGGCACGATACCCTTCAGAAATACCCTACACTGCACAGCAAGAACACATAACTAATTTTTAATATATTTTCAGCTTCTAGCCAGGAGGGAACCTTGAAGTGAACTGCTATGTAGAGGATACAACCACAAGGAAGACACTCTGGGATACAACCTGACCCAAATCCTGACTCAACCGTGACTCAGCAAAGGCACCAGGGCATTGTCTGTGAGACCACTCTCTATTCAACTATTTCCTTCCTGAAATAGTTGTACAGAAATAGAGAACAGACACGTAATTACTTGCCAGCTTAACATTTATAAAGCTACATATGAAAGGCCTCACTATGTGCTCAGGTTTTACTTCCTCTCCTACTGAAATAATCTCATTGTCCACAGAACAAATTCATGAGACAAGAAGCATCACAGACAGCACACATAACTAATCCAAAGATCGTATATGAGCAGACAACAGGCAGCTCAGTGTGCAGCTCACTTTGATTGCTACTTCAAACCTGTCCATTTGTCTAAGCCATAGAGGGAGTACTACAGGAGTGAATGCTGCTGAATGACTGCGTGTCAAGTTTCCATACTCAGTGTAAATCAGTCTTTCTGTTACGACTTTACCAGACTGCAGTTTTATATGTAAACATAAGCCCACCGCTAAAACATTTCATAATTATCTTTGGAGTTCTTCTGCATGATCTCTTGTGAATCTAATCCAGATAAAGAAAACAGATTCTACCACACACTGCAGCCCATAAACAAACTTGAATGTAGTACATTTCTAGATCTGTGCTGTCCAGACACAAGCACAGTTTGGCTATCAGCTGCTTGAAGTGTCATATTTTTTTTTCTGTGATGAATTGGAAGTGGATCTCACAGCACTCCCAGCTCTCAGCTCCCCTTTGTGTCAGCAGCAGTGTCTCAAAGCCAGATTGGATCACCACCAAGAGAGAAAAAGTGTTACCAATCACTAAATGTCCTGGTTATCAGGACAGGTTTCTACACTTTCTCTCATGGCTGGTTTCCCTTCCACAAGGAGCCGAGTTTCCGTGAGTAGAGATATGAAAACAAGTGCTCTTCCAGATCCAGTGTAATTAGAAGTGTAAAAATATCATTGAATCTAAGTGAATAGGATAAAGATCTCTGGTATTTGTACGTAAGACAATTATATTTGGTGGCAACTTAGTTGTTGACTTTGATCTGTAGCTCTTCAGGCTCCTTGTAGCTTAGCTATTTGCTTTGCCTTTTTTAGGCACTAGAGGAACGGTCAGGGTCCCTTCGTGCTGAGCCTGTGCTGAGCCTGAGTGAATTACGTGCAGCTGAGAACCATAGGACTGACAGCAGTGTTCTCTTCTTCTGTAATGTACTGAAGCCAAAACTTGTCAGGGTCAAAACTTAATGAGCCTCCAGTTACAGTGCAAGGTCTGTCTATTGACTCAGGTTAGTGTCTAGAGTAGGATTCTATTCTCTTTATTCTTGTTTTTCATCTCTCTCTATGTTTTTAGAGTGTGCTCCAAGAGTGATAATTTGGGCTAAAGCAAATAAGCTACAGTGCAGCAGAAGAATGCTCCACCTTCCTGGAGGCCTTTTCCTTTTCTTAGTGTTTCCTTAGTAGATTGTTGGCTTGCCAGGCCAGAGACTGCTTTTAGCTTACAACTGATGCAAAGGTAAGTACTTTATTATTTGCCTGAACAATTTGAAATAATAAATAGATCAATTGTTATATATATATGAGACTCTTCCTTTGTGCATTATTAGAAGAACGCTGAAATATAGATCAGTAAAGCAAGATTAAGATGTCTCAAAATCATCAATCTATACCAAAATAAAAAGTGTAAGATGCTGAATAAAAATCTGCATCTTAACTGGAGATTGGAAACCATATTTAAGGTCCTAGTGGGCATATCAGTACTTTATGAGATTATATGCGTTAAAAGGAATAGCTCCTTTCTGGAGTTTCTGAAACTAAGAAACTGGAATCAGTAAAAATCCTTTTAGGATTTAAAACTTTTTAGAAGTTGCTCTTTTTTTTTTTTTTTGTACAAGATATTTTGGAATTTTTAGTTTATGCTTTTAAGGAAGAGTGGAGGAGGTGAACAGAAACAGGGTTAAGTTTTGGCACGCAGGGGATACCAGCATTCCTGGACATTGCTCCAGAGAACATGTCCCCTGAAGAGAGCCATTCCAATTTGTGTTACTGCAACTTAGCCTTTATCTACCAGTTTAGGTTTATGTATCTCCTCCTTCTCCTTTCTGCTCTGGATTAGTTTCTCTCACCAGTGCTTCATCTAATCTAGTAGCACAGTGTTGATGAAGCATCCAAAACTTCTGGTCTTGACTTTACCATACATGGTCAGGGAAGTCAGGGAGAAGTCTTCTGAAATAGATACAGAAAATAAATTTCCAAGTTTTGTTAGCTATTAGTGACAGTTGGAGACACAGCTATTCTTCACGCCTCTGAAAATCTGACTCTACTTCTGTCTACTTCTTCATTTTGAAGATGGAGAAGACAAATAATTTCTCATGGCTTTATACAGTCAATTCAATTCTAAGATCCAAAGAAAAATGATTGCTGCTAATTTTCAACACATAAAAATGTAATGCCTCTCCTAGTTCATCTCCAATTTAACTAGTATCAACCAGGGCACATCAGCAATAGTACGAAATAGTTTTAAATCTCTGCTGGTGTCTTAGATTTGGTGATTTCTCTGAAGATACAACATACAGAGCCAAGATCCAAGATAACATTTGGGAAGAGGAGCAGACAACAACAGGTGTTAATCAAAAATTATCTGTCTGCCATTTAAGGCATGGCCCAGGTCTAATAAATCCCTGAAATAAGTAATTTTGAGGAGAAAAATATTAATGGAATATTCAGGTTAACAAGCTCGTGCTTGATGTATTGATGCTGAAACAGAAAGATAAGCTTATTGAGAAAGCTGGTCTAGGAAAAGGTGTCCCCATCCATGGCAGTGGAGTTTAATCTGGATGGTCTTTAAGGTCCTTTCCAACTCAAACCATTCAATGAATCTATGATTTTATGATACACAATTTTAGTAGGCAACAGGGTAACACAACTGTATTTCCTGTGTCTCAGGATCTGGGAAATTGGGCACAAAACTGTTAGCAACTTTGAAATTGTGTGACTGACCTGTCCTGAGAGCTGATAGTGATCAGATGGCACTTTTCTCCCTAGACATCATTCTGGGAAGTCACTTTGTCACTTTGGTGTTATGGAGAAAATCTCCTAAGCCCTTAAGATCTGTCAGCTGTGCAGTTTAGTCCTCTGTTAGTACTTGTCTGCACATTCTTAACCTTCCCCACTGCCTTTTTCTGTTTATTGTATATGTGTCAGTTTTATGTAATCTGTCATGGGTGCTTATATCTTCTACATCAGTTAGAAATCCTATCTCTCAATTGAAGTAAGCACTTCCTAGCAGAGATTTCCTCATTATTTCATTTATAATAATATTATAATAATATTATTTCATGACTATTTATACGTAATTCCCTGCTTATGTCAGATATAAACATCATGTTTCATTGCTTTTTAGATAAACACTGCTGATTCAAATCAAGTTTTTCTTGGATCCATGTTTTTAAGTATCGTTTACAACAATAAATGATTTCAGTATTACTTTTGCTCATGGGTTCTAACTAGCACCATTTGGTTTTACTGTAATTTACCTAAACATTTTGTGGTTTTCCTTCACTTCTCAAAAAGATGGGTAAAGAGGTTCTCAAGTCATTTCAGTCATCTTCCATGGGAAGGGAATAAAAATTCTACACATTTCTACACCTCATTTCAACCCCCAACTTGTCCTTCACTCTTGGCCTTACAGTTGAAATAATTTCCAACACCAGTCTGTCTTAAAGACTTTCATTTTTTGTGGATTTGGATGACAGGGAAATTTTTGCTTCTGCAGCCCAATAGTATGATACAGCAAATATGCCAGTGGAAACATCCAAGTATTTTGAAAGTAACTTTGACTCATCTCTTAGCTTGTCATCTAAAATCTAGCACTAAACAAGATAGTCTTTTGTTCCTCTCCCCATGCAATCTTGACAACGTCAGGTATTGTCTCAGGTCTATTTTTCATACAGATGCGACCTCAAGAGTTTCAAAACAATCAGATCCATTTCCATGCAAAGAAAATCATGTTGAAACATACCCACAGTAACACTGGACACTACTTTGATTCTTTAAAATCTTGAAATGATACAGAAAGCTTCCTAAGCAAATAGAAACTTGCTCAACAATAAATGGAGAATGGAGATATTCTTGCTTACTCTCGCAGAGATCCCAAGGAAAGACAGTGCAGCATGAGTTTTACTCTAAAACTGAAAATTAGTCTTAGGGCAATCATTCATAGGCTTATCATAATCATGTTTCTAATAGGGATAAAGTAATCTTCCTGGGTAAAAATAAAATCAGGAAGTACTGATCTAATTCTTCAGACAATAATTAAATTCAGTGGTTTCCATGTATGAAATTATTGTCAAGGTGAATGCACACATTCCTTTAGCTACAATTAAAAGTACTATGTCAAACCAGGATATTTTACTGTGATTTTTAACCCAGTTTTCACAGGAAAGTACGCGTAGGATCGTTAGATCTCCCTAAAATGAGATAAACTAAATTAAGCTGAGCCCCTGCTTCTTCCTTTCATCTCTTTGCTTTCTGACAAGGTAAATCTCCAGATCAGATAAAACTCTGGCTCCAGAGTACACTGTGTTTTTCAGTCCTCTCAATAACATTGCAAATGCAAATTTGAAGCTGATTTCCCAAACTCTGTTTGTTGATTGCAGTAGTACTGTGAGCTCAAATGTCCTCAGCTGCTTACTTTGGCTGCAGGGGCAAAGGGTACGCACTCAAAAAGAAACTTCCTTAACTAGAAAAATCTAACAGGTCAATGCTTTGGGTAAGGAACCTGCCTAGTATTAAACTAGGATGTACATTGCCTTACGTGGTCCCATATTGCATGTAAATTTCCCCACACACTTCTCAACTCCTCCTATGAATTTTTGACATTGAAATGAGAATAAATAAATAAATAAATAGAAAGAGAAGGATTGTGATGAAATAAGGACAAAAAACATAAAATACTGAAAGAATATGTTTACACTGGTCATGATTTTTGTTTATTGAGGAATAAAAACTTTAAATATTGAATCCAAATAAAAAAAATGTAGGGTCAGAAGGAAAAAACAGTCCAGATAGTATCAGTGATTCTTGTGGAAAACCTAAGGAGTGAAAAGATTCTTTTCAGTCTCCTTTTTTTACTTGCTTGTAAATAAGCTTTGTTTAATTGGTAAGGAAAAAAAAAACACAAAAACAAAAACAAAAAAACCAGAAACTAAATTATTTGATCCATGAATTGTTGATAAACCTATGTGTTTAGCAAGAAGTAACAGAGAAAAACAAGGTTATGAAATACTCACAGAAGAAAACTAGGCTGGCTAGCAATTGTCTTGCTGCTCTCAGTAATGTGTTCATTGCAGGTAACTGCCATGCTGTTCCAGTACTTGATCAAATAATATATTCGGAGCTGCTGAATGATTCTTCTCAAAACTCTGGGACTGTCTGTATGTGCTGACTGTGGAAATTGCACGTGCAAGAACTTAGATCTAAGCCTCGCTAATGATAGGAAAATTCCGGGAAAGAAACCACTGTTCTCATCTATTCCAAACATCTAATTTGTCCCCTTGCAATTTTGCAAATGTACTCCTGGACACTTGCAGTAAATACAGAATTGCATTTGCATACCTGGAAATTCATCAATCTGTATTTAGAAAATAAAATCTGTTAATTTATTGACACATTGTCTCTAGCAGTCATCAAATGGACATATATTTGATATGAAAGTGCAGTCCTTTCTGGATAAACCTTATTATATTTAGACTCTATGAGGATAATAAATCCAAACATGCTTTGTATAATAATTTTCATATAATAATTTTCTACATATTGTCATCACAAAATGAGACTATCATAATAAAAACAATTTTAGAAAGACATATTTTAATAGGACCATCTGCAGGGATCATAGATTAATACAATTTATTTAGCTGAAAAATATTGAAAGCATAGTCATATAGCATGAAAAGAATGGATTTTATTGCAGCTTTCCCTCCTCATTCTTTCTTAAAAAAATGTTAAATAAAAAGGTTATAAAACTTACTTCCAATTTTATTTTTAATTTGAATTAATCTGGAGTGTAGCTGAAAACTTCTCCTTTTACCTGATTCACCAAAATTGTGAAAAGTTAATATTTTAACCAAAATTCCAAACAAGATAATTTTTCCTGGCTATGGTTTTTTGACCTTCAAAAAGGGTTATGCAGTAAAAGGAAAATGTATAAACCTGCTTTCCTATACCATTATCAACTTACCTCTGATACCAGTTTAAAAATTCCTCTGTATATTTTTAACTTCTTTTTTCCCTCTCTTTTGGGAATGAATTCCATCCACTACATTAGTTAATTTATGCATCAGAGTTTCCATGTTATCTAAAAGTGCATTTGTTTTTTCTTTTTCTCAACTCTGTTCTGGAAAGAAGCTATTTACTAAATCAAACTTTAAGTTGCCAAAAGCTTCTGTGAGCCCTGATTGATTGGTGATTTCACTCTTCCCTTAAATACAATGTTTGTAATTGTTCCAAAATAACTGTCATTATCATTTGGAAAGAGTTGAGTAAATGTATGCACTGCCTCTTTTCCACTCAGCACTCTGACTGCATCTGTCTGCAGAGTTCTGCACTTGCAATCCTTACATATGAGAGCAGCACTTTGCAAATCTTTGGACCAGAGTGTTTGTAGACACAGCACACTGGAAAACACAATACACTGGTGTGAGACAAAGAGAAACTGTGTGCCATACATCAACCAGGGCTGAATGACTGAATTGTTAAAACTGAAGAACGCTGCCACAGGTTCAACTCTGGTGGCAAGAAAATAAAGAGAGAAACATCAAAAATAGTTTTTCTTTTACATAATTTTCAACACTAATATTTGATGTTCTACAAAGCAACTCTAACCTGTCCTTCCTTTTTCTTATCTTAAAATGTGAACTCCTAATCCATTACAAAATTAAAAGGTCATTTCTCAGCAAAGGGAGACCATGTGAATTATTGCTGGGAAAAATTTCTGGCCTAAGTCCAAATAAGAAATGACCTCTTGTCAGGCACTCAAGCTGAATGCACAAATCCATCCACAGCTTTATAATCCTCACCTGCCCTCTATAGTTTGAAATTAGGTTTCACACTGGATTAGGCTAAGTTGCATGAGGCATGAATTTGCAAGCAGTCCTGAATAACTTTGGAAAGATTGTTTTTCCATTTGAAGAAGAAATAGATCATCCGTGAGTCCTGTGCTTTTAAATGAACATCTGCTGTTATGTGAAAATACAAATGAACTTTTCATGAAAAAAAAAAGGATAATAAAATTTGGTGGACTTATTTTTGATATTATGTACCCCCTAGAATGCTTATTATTTTCTAGAAATAATGAAGAGAGAATGTTTTAAGCATCCAGTAAATAATGTCAACTCTGTAATCAATTCCAAATCTGAGACTTGTGCTGAGAACAGTTGTGAACATTATCCACCTCATTACAAACTTATTTCTAGAAAAAAATTTCTGGCAGGAGAATCTGTACCCAGCAGGTCATTTATTCTTATTGAGTATAGATAGCTCAGCTTGCTCACAGTGACTTCTAGTACTAGCTTGGACTAGTTTGGCTTTTTGTGCTCTTTTGTCCTGCTTTAAGTATCAGTTGCCACACACATATCTAGGTGCATCTGCATGTTTTTTCTAGGTCAGTTCTGAGTTTTCATGTGGTTACGACATTTTTCAGCATGTGAGTCACTGCAAGTACAGTGTGTACACTGGAGTCAGACTAGAAAAGGACAGCTGCACTGATAGGAGAGAAAGATACCAATTCTCATGACACTAGATGAACCATTATGGGGACCGTTCAGTTAATTACATCAAGATAAACAGTAAACAGCTAACATATGGAAAGATTAAGGCATCAGGCATGCTCATCAATCACTGTTCCATCTCACTGAGAACAGGGTTGCCCTAGCTTTTTCTCCAGGATACTTAGTGCTTTCTGGGAGCTGGAGTCTGCCAGGAGGATTCTGCATATGCAGATGCATGCAGCACTTGTGCTGCAGAGCCAGCATTTCCTGGAAGCATCCAACTACACTCTCTACTTTTGTACAAGCTGAGATGGCAAACTGTCCCGGATCTATGTGATGATACCAGGTATCTGGCAGCCAGGAAGATATTACTGCTCCAACACAGCCACTGTAGGTTTCAGTAAATAAACAAAAACTTCAAAGCCTTTCTGGAAAAGAAATCAAGTCTTGGGAAACTCAGATGCATGACGACACTACTTGGGAAAGGAAGCAATCCTGTGAGTAACACTACTACAGAGAACAGTTTTCCCTTTGTCAATGCTTGTGGTTATTTCACTGCAACACATGTCACTTTGGACATGTTGATGCTGTTAAATCAAAGCTGTTGTCAAATGCTGAGCCTTTCTTGTTCACCTGAGTAGCCCAGTTTCTTCTCTCCCATGCAAAGACTATAAAAGCTTCTGATAAGTCCCACCCTAAGGACTGCTTCCAAGGCCTCAATGGAGAGCTTGGCTCTCTCTAACACTTTGAATCCTCAAAGTTCTGCAGTTTCCTTATGCTACAGACCATACAGACCACACAAAGGTATTTGATCACTTTTTGTCCTGCAACACATCATTCTGGCAGTCTCTAACATAGCTCTTATGTTCTTTCAGACACTCTGAACTGGAAAAGCATACTTTACTTACGTAATGCCATCACCCAGGACCCAGAAGAGATCCAGAGTATATAGAATGATAGAATCCTTAGAGTTGTAAAGGACTTCTGAGAGCCATCTAGTCCAACTCCCCTGCAAGGTACACCACAACTAGATAGGTTGCCCAGGGCCTTATCCAGCCTTGCCTTGAAAGTCTCCAGGGATGGGGCATCAACCACAACACTAGGCAACCCACTCCAGTGCCTCACCACCCCCACTGTAAAAGATTTTTTCTTATATCTAACCTAAATCTATCCTCCCTGTGCTTAAAGCCATTTCCCCTTCTTCCATCACTACAGACTCTGCTAAGGAATCTGTTCACTTCTTTCCTGTTGCTCCCCTTCAAATACTGAAAGGCTGCTACCAGATCACCTGGGAGCCCTCTCTTCTCCAGCCTGAACAGTCCCACTTCTCTCAGCCTGTCTTTGTACGAGAGGGGATTCCATTCCATGGAAGACTTTTGTGGCCCTCCTCTGGTTGTGCTCCAACAGGTCTATGTTTCTCCTGTATTGTGGTCTCAGTATGTCAGGATGCATACTCCAGGTGAGGCTTCACCACCACAGAGTAGAGGAGATGTTATTCTGTAGGTATACGGCTACTAGCTGCAGAAACCACACAGATACTAGTTGCAGCACTTGGTCTCAGAATTACGGAATACTGCCTCATACCTTTTATACAGCAGGATATCCATCCATCCATCCAACCATCCATCCATCCATCCATCCATCCATCCATCCATCCATCCATCCATCCATCCATCCATCCAGCTATCTAGCTATCTATCTAATCTATTTATCTATCTATTTGCAGATATGTATACTTTCCTACACTTATTGTTTACTTTTCATGGAGTCACAAAATAATTGAAATTGGAAGATGACTTTGAAGGTCATCTGGTCCAACTCCCCTGCTCAAGCAAGGATATCTAGAGCAAGTTGCTCAGGAAAATATACGTACTAGTAAACTACTCTGAGTAAAACCCATCTCCAGGTCAGAGGTAAAACATTGCACAAGGTTTGTCTGTATGGCTAAGCTCTTTTCTTGATCCAAACAGATGGACTTTCCCATTCTAGAAATGTCCTAGGCCCAAGTGATCCCTCAAGCAGTATGTCAACATCATCAGGAAAGGCTGGCAGCAGCCATTGCTGTTACAGGCAGTATTTTAAAGGCAAGAATAATAGCACTCTTGTGCTCGTTTTCTGACCCTGCTAATCTTGCCATGTAGCCTGCAAGGGCATTGAGCATGCCAGGGCAGGTGTTCTGCTAGGGATAAGTCAGGAAATCCTGTGTGCTCGGTCTTCTTCAAAGCCAGATGGTAGCTTCTACTCTGTCCGCAGGCAGATGTGGGTGTGTAAATTGATTAAGCTAAAAAATTTCATTGAGTCTTTATCTCTGCCAGTGATAGGGTGTGTGGGATGCACTTAAATGTTCTTGCCAGAGCAAATTACAGTTCTAACTCAGTCACTCATTGTCAACGCAAACTATTTGGAGACTTTACAATTGGAAAACCATTTGGAATGTTGATTTGTACTTGCTTGTTTTTAAATTTTACTTTGAATGGCTTATAAATAATGTAATCCAGGCAGTGGAATGCTGCACAGAATTCACAATGTGATTGCATCCATCTAATTTTGAGCCTGTGGTAGTCTCTGAAAGTTAGCTAGAAAATAAATATAATCTACTAATTTATCATTTAATACTCTGTGCAAGTTATGAAAACTGAAAAATCAATTTAAATAATATAAAAAAAAAATGTAACACAAGAAAGGCAAGAATATAGCAAAGTCAATATCCTGTTTTAATTTTTGCAACCATCTCAACATAGTTTAAAGACATTTGAACTGTCATACCAACAAACAATTTTAAAATTTGAGACATAAAAATACAAAGACATAGGGCAGAGAGGGGCCATGGGAAAACATACAGGATGTATTTTGTGGTATTCTGCAAGAAAATCACGGCCATTTCATAAATCAACAATCATCCCACGTAACTGATAAAAATCTTCACCTGAACTATCTTTGCCTTTGACAGAGAAATACAAAATCTCTCTCTTTAGTAATGTATCATATATCATTAGTAATTGTAACAACCACGTGAACTTTCAAGCTCTAGCAGTTTATAAATATTGCTATTATGATGATTTACTTAGATCATTTGACTTTGAGCCATCCAGCCGACAGCTATTTCTGTATGATCCAAACATAATCATTTCCAGTATTTCATTTGCAATTGCTGCTTTATTTATTCTTCCCTGGATTTTTTCACAGAACAATTGCTATAAGTTTAAGCCACTGTATCTTAGAATAAAATTTACTCTGACCCTGCTATAATTCTAGAAATATGTATATCTCAAATGAATATTAGTGGATTTATACCTTTTGCATTTTCTCATTTTACAGAGGAATAAGTATAGGTGATGTTTCCCTAGATAATATTAAATAATCGTTCAAGTTATGGGTTCATAATTCAATAAATTTAGAAAATATCTTGGTTACAATCATTATTCACGCAGAATAATTTTTAGAAATACTGCTTATGTCTATTCATTATAGAATGGAATCTGATGACTTTATTTTTAATGATGTAGGTTTCAGTTCTCCTTTGGGTTGCCTTTTAGGGTAATATTTTTCAGCAAATGGCCTTCAACTGTATTAGTTTTGTCTTTCCCTCCATTTTCTTCCCTTGTTCAGTCACATGAATTAATGAGTTTTCTTGGCCATAATCTGAACCAAGTATTCTCTAGCTCACAATCAGACATTTCTTGGAATTTTGTTTGGGGGAAAAAAAAAAATGGGTGAGATCAGTACTCTTCAGCAGATTTGAACCATTCCTGAATTGTAGTGGAAACACAAATTCTTCACTTTAGGCAACAAAGGCCAGTAAAAAAAATACATTCCTCCTCTCCCTATATATATATATATTCTTCTCAAATGGGTAATCAGAGACTTGTCTTTAAAAGGTTGCATAATATGTAAATTGTAGAAACAATTACTGACAAACCTTATTCTTTTACTGCAATTGTAATTTTGCTGAGGACAGGACCAGGGAGAGGACTCATGGGGAAGGATGAATTAATCACTATTTAGCACAAGAGAAACTTAGAAACTCAGATCCACACATTCCATGCCTGATGACAGCATTATTAGTCACATTACAGATAAATAAAGTAGATAACCTTTATCTTTCAGAGTGTTCATTTTAGGGAAATCTAAAGAATGCATCACCTCTTTGTGTGGTACACAGGATGTATCTGATTTAGTTAATTTCAATACTGATTTGTGTTTTACTTTGTGCACAACTCAACAGTTATTTCATTCATGCCCCACCCCCACTGGGTTCCTCAGTATTAATCTATCTCTGATCTTTTAATGTATTTGTACTCTAGTATTAGCATTGCAACATATAATTGTTAGATATTTACTAAGACCTTCATCTTACTCCTCTCTTGGAGCTTTATTGAAGGGTTATTCAGCTACTATAGCAGTGCAAAAGGCAACTCCTCTCTTTGGGGAGTCAGACAGGTAGTTATGACAGGCAAGCAAACCAGAGTAGACTTGTTTACTCAACGATATTGTGTTTCCTAGCATGAAAGCTGATCAAAATTTTGCCTTTGCCCAAAGAAGATCTACATACACTGTTAACATTCACAGAATGCAGCTCATTTTTTAAAAAGAAAAGCCATGCACACCCTCTGCTCCTGTGCCAAACTGCAAATTGTACAACAGCAGAGGCTGGAGGAAAACACCAGTATCTAGAAGACACTGATGGTAACACATTCTGGGCTGATTGACTATAAGTAGAGAACTCCAAACTTCCACTGCTCAAACTAAAATGTTTCACAGACACATCACTTTTTATGACTTTGAAATTCTCCTTCAAAGTTTTACTTACTTAACTTGCCTGTTGCTACTTGAATTAGGTCTCATTCTAAGAATTAACAAAATCACTAATTGTTAAGAGTATCCTCTTAAGCAATCTCATCAGTTGCCACACAGAACAAGTGACTTTTTCCCTATCATTTTCTCTAGGGTTAGTCTACTGCTGAACTACTCTGTTGTGATTAGGGAATATTTCTCCAGTGTATTTGAGCTAAAGACAGCACATTCCAGTCTCTCTTTTTGGCCTCTTGAAAAAAACAGCTAGCTGATAACAAAACTCCAGTGAAATACATTAAGAAACTAAAGAATGTGTTAAAAGACATACAGCATGCAGACAAATACAATGCCATCAACCAGTCCTTATACATAGAAGGATACAATGTTCTACTCTAAGCCACATCGGGGCATAAACGCACTATATAGCTGCTATTTTATTAACCCTTATCTACATGATACATATCTATCTTTATATTTTTAGAAGAAAACATTAACGTTCTTTTTCAGCTTCACCATTGTTTCTGGATAATACAGATGGTAATAGAAGACTATGTGCAGCCCTGCTGCCAGATGAGTCACTCAAAGAGCATCTGTGGAGGAGGTAAGAGAGAAGCATTTACCCACTTGGCATCTTCCCAGGGTGAGAAGAGCTCCAGCTAACCTGTGTCTACATGCATTGCTGCCACAGGGGATAAAACCCCAATGGTGCTACACAGGTATAATTATCCTATGGCTTTCTAGAGGCCAGCAATAGCATTTGTGGAAGAGATCACCTATCAGTGGATCATTAACTATCTAGTATCTAGATTTACCACCATTTGTTACAAATGAGGAGAAGTAAACAGAAAAAAAAATAATCAATGAGACGTTTTCTACCCTATGACAAAACAAACAAAAACTAAAACAAAAGGGAATTGTAGCAAATCCTGGGATATGGACTGTATTTTATCTCCTACATCTGAAGAAGAAATGATTATAGTTACCTTACACTGCTCTGTAATAAAAAAATTTCCTAAAGAAATAAAAATATTTCCTCAAGAACAGATGTAATGCCCTCTCCTGATTTTGGATCTGTAGAAATAAGAACAGTAGACTATTCTGTGTACACCACACTTTCCCTGTATGTAAGTTCATCCCCTGTTGCTTCATTCTCATGTCTTCTCTGGAGATATTCAAGACTTGCTTGGATGCCTACCTGTGCAGCCTGCTGTAGGGAGCCTGCTTTGCAGGGGGTTTGGACTCCAGGATCTCTGAAGGTCCCTTCTAGACCCCACAGTTCTGTTAATTCTATTATAACTAAAGTTTTCATGTAGTTCTGCTATCTCAGGTATAATTGTGACCTTTCTCTGAGCTGCTTTCTTGCTGTAAATCCACTGCTAGGACAAAGCCACGTAAAAATGTTATCATGTTTGTTTGTTTGTTTGTTTTCAAAATTGAAGACTCCTCTCAGATTCTTCCCTTGTGATTTTTCCTTTTGGATATTACAGAGTTAAAGCATATTCTTGACTCTGTTTTGAAAAGTCTGAGGCTAGAACACACTGCAAATCCAAATAAGATTGAATTAATATTCTACAGATTGAATCTGTCAGGGGAAAAAATGACCAGATGGGTATGTAAGAATATAGGGAGTAGGGAAAGAGATACAAGAAGTAGAATGGAAGAAGCAAAGATCACAGAGATGATGCCTCGTCCATGTATGGGATGCACTCATGGCAACTATAAGAGTTCCTCGTAAATATTTCTGGCATTGTCGTGTACACTGATACAGTTAAAAGTATTTATTTAAGTATTTTTTCTGTGTGCCCAACACTATCTATGTTCTCAGTAGAGCACATTGTTTTGGGGACTGTGCCATCCTAACCTTGTGACATTGCTTCTAAATGAAAATCGGCTCATTTTCAATTATATCGCAGACCAAGAACTTGAAACATCAATCTGTCTGAATAGGTGACAAACACACAGATAAGAATCCCATTATATATGGCTTAATTAAACTTTTCTACTTGTTTTTCTTTTGTACCAAAGGGGGTGGCTGTTTCTGAGTAGTTGAAATTGCCTGAATGTTAAGCATGCTGATTTTGAACTTTCTATATAATTAGGTGCAGTTAACATGTATATGTTGACTAAGAATACCACAAACATAATAATCCAGTTTCAAAAATAAAAAATAATCCAAAATAAATTTATTGTTTGTTTTTTTCCCCAGTTCCCCTGCTCCCGTTACTTTCTCGTTAACTTTAGAACATGCTCAGCAACAGAAGACAGTTCATGAAATCTCTATTTAAAACCAGTTAGGGATCTGACCATTCAGGTGGAATGGAGCGCTGTAGAGGAACATTTCAGTCAACAAAGAAATGGAAAAGAACAGGAAAAATGCTGTTCAGCACACTATTGATAGGACATTCAGTATCTCCCATTGAATGACACAATTTTAGAAACCTGGTCCTTGTCTTTTTGTATTTGAAACTCACAAGACCTTTCTGTGTGGTTAGGCAACACTGTTTTGTTAACAAACTGACTTGCAATGAGCAGCCACAGCTGCTCCATGAGCCAATTCAGCTGAAAAATGACAAACATTTGGTTGAGGAAGACAAAACTATGGAACTGTTGTTTGCTAAGTCTTAAGCCAGTTTACAAATCAAGGTGATGGTTTAAACTACTTTACCTTTTTTTTTTCTCAATTGGTTATTTGTCAGTTAAATTGTCACAGATGCAGACTCTCAGAGGCACTGAAATTCAAGAACTCAGATACAAAAATTGTTAAGTGAAACATTATAATGCAATTCTAAATTGCGCACTGATCTGACTTCAGCTCCTAATTTGAGTATCTCAGAGAATAAAATCATTTTAAAAATTCTATTTATGAAGTATTATGAAATGTATATCTTTGTTTAGTGCCTTTATTCTATTTAAAAGAAAATGAGAATTATCTCTTCTAATTTGCTTTTAGAGGCACTCAGACCTCTGTGTATTCTTAAAGCAACCACCTTTACCGGTGTTTTTCAATATGAATCATTCTTCAATTAGAAAACAAGAAGTACTTTTAAAATGTAGTTTCTACTAGCTGTCTACTACCAAATTATTTATGACTTTTATCGTTGTTTCTGAGCCATGTATAACATAAAGATCAGTACTGTGTCTCCTTCACACCAAATGATGGAGAAAATGTAGCTTCACCAGCATCCATGCTATCAAAATAGATAAGCATCCTGTTTGAGAGACAAAGAGCAAGTCAGATCAACATGAGTGCTGCTAAGTGAACCTCACAATGTGGCTTGAAATCAGCTTCTGTATTTGATAGTCTCAATCTTTCACCCTGTTTGGTAAGGCCTAAGGAGATGGTGCTAAGCTCAGGAGGTGGTACCAAGTACTCAGTTTCTGAAACTCCGTTTGGTTCCATCTAGGTCTCTAAGTTCCATGCTCTGCTTGTTAAGAAGTATGTGGAATAAATACACAAGTTATTTATTGCAGAACATTGTTGCTAGATGTAAGCATACCAAGGCAAACGTGCACCTTACGCCGTCCTTTAGCAGTTAACAGACGACTGTGGCCTTGCATTATCCAAGGATACTGTCAATTAAGGATTAGGGAGGTTGAGCTTCTCTCCTTTCAAAGTCGTGCTTGGACAGAGTTTCTGGAGGACAGGATGGTAATTTTCTAGCTTGACATATTTACACTGGCAATAAAATGTCTTACCACTCAGAACAGAGCAAGGAATCATACATAAAATTCAGCAAAGCTCCATTTGAGTTTAATAGGGCTTAAATTCTGGTTCTGGCTTTACCACATTTATTGCAAATGATTTATAGGCAGAATTATTTTGGTAGCAAAATAACGAACATAAAAATTTCACTCTCCATCTCAAAAGTATCTGCATCTCCATAGTAGTGCTATAAAAGTGTGATGAGAAATAGGGCTCAATTATGCAAGAGATAAATTCAGTCTGAGATTTAAGAAGTGTGTCTGCTGACTAAGGTTTCAAATCGTGTTAGATATAACATTGTACATAACATTGCCAAAAATTAGACTATCTTACAAGCCCTACTTTGACATTTTTCATTCAATATAATAACCTTATCTTTAGACTCCAGTTATCAGTTAGAGAACTTGTACACAAATGAGGGCAATTTAGAGAAGTAAACACAATGACTATATGGAGGAAAAATATATATGCTGAGCTGGATACTTAATATTTTAAGAAAACAAATAGTTGTATTTTGAAGATATATGTTACTTATTTAAAATATAAAAGAATACTAATAGCACTAATGGTATTTGAAATAAAAACACTCTGACAACAATATTTTATACACAGACATTTTGCTACAGAAAAGTATGAATTCTCAAGAATATTATGCATGTTCTTTACCTTACTCAGGCTTGTTTAATAAAGATAATTGAGAAATAAATGAGAAAGATAAGACTGACATAAATGTATAATTCAAATATTCTGTCTTTACATAAGCAAAGCAAGTACATGTGTGGAAAGATCAGAATCTTAGAACTGATGATTGGCAAAACTTTGGCTATATATGGGTATATGTTGCCAAAACTTGACCCAGGTCTCACACGGAACTCCAACATCTATTGTGTAAATGTAACACGGACCAAAATATCCAATCTGTCTAATGATAAATGCTGGAGTTTAAAAAACCAGATCCAAATTATTCAGGCCAATTTCTGCTTGAGTCATAGTACTTTTAATATGCTAATGAAATTGATTCAGTGACAGAATATATTTAATTTGTTATATTTCTTCTGCTACTGATGTCTTTGATCCTTTTTCTTCCACGGCATAGTCAACAGGGAATTCAAGGTAAATACTCATTGTCCATAGCAAAGTGCCAATACAAACTGAGAAAATAATTACTATCAAGCAGAACTCAGACAATCTTCAGATCCTTAACATTCACAGAACAGCCTATAGCTTAATATGAATTATTTCAGGATTAGCACAGATGCTTGTTCCAAAAGAAATAAAGCACACAAGAAATGAGGCTATGAGACCCCGCAGAGAAACAATACCTGCTCCTGACTACTAGTGTAAGAAACAGGAGAATTATGTTTATTTAAGTCATTATGATGAGACTGAATAGTGGTTAAGCTTTCAAATAATACTGCAATAGTTTAATAAGATTCTGTTCATCAGGCTGGCTTGTACAATCAGGAATAATATATTTCTTCCTGAATATTCATAGATGAATATAAAAACAATGAAAAATCTAGAATGGAAAGCAGCAAGCTTGGTTCAGCTGCATGAAGCGCTGAAATGAATACATGATCATTCAGTTCCACTCTTATTTTCCTGAAGCTCAACACTTTTTCATTGAGGTATCTGTAAAGTTCTCGATTGTAGTGGTAACTACACAGTCACATAAACAACTAGAACAGCAAATATCTTGTTCTGAAAACATAAATTCTTGTCTGTTCCTTAACAGCTTATGAAAGATGATTTAAATGTTTATGTTAAGAGAAGCAAATGATGGTTTAAATAGCCTATAATATATGCCAAAATATATCTGTTTGGCAGTCTTAAACATTTTTGTTTAGTTATTTCCTTCCCTGAGCCATTAGATCGTTATTTCTGGCCCTGTTTCCTGCAAAATTAATTCTTCTGATAATTTCCAAAATATTTGCATAAAGATGACATCTTAAACATACATCTTTCTCACTCCTTCTCATGGCAAAGATGTATACTTCTACTGTGATTTCTGCCAAGGTTCTTTGAATGCAGATGATGGCTCCGGTAATTTTCCTCAGTAGGTAACAAATTCTTTTTATTTGACTGTGGATATTATAACATAATTGTTCCAATTAATAAACAGATTTGACCTTCACTTAATACATGACTTCCTTGAATTCAAAGGAGTGGTATATTTTCACAATCTGCACATCTTTACATGCTGATAGAATTTTCACAGTTTGTAAGGAGTCTTCATGTTTAGTTACCAAGTAATATAAGGAAATTTTCATATTGGATGATCATTGTAAGTGAAACGCAAGCATTTCTTAACTCATACATCTCCACAAAATCTTGCATTCTTGCTAAAAGGGATATATTCTGAATAACAACTTAAAAAACAAAAACAAATACTTATAGGAATCTTATTTATATGCTGTAGAACACAGTATAGATTCTTTGACACTATTTTACAGGGTCAGAGCATAGAATCACAAAATCATAGAGTGGCTTGGGTTGGATGGGACTTCAAATGTCATTTAGTTCCAACCTCCTTGATGTGTGCAGGGTTGCCAGTCACTAAATCAGGCACTAGTTGAGGCTGCCCAGGGCCCCATCTAACATGGCTTTGAATGCCTCCAGGGATGGGGCATTCACAGCCTCTCTGGGCAGCCTGTTCTATCACCTCACCATCTTCTAAGTGAAAAATTTCCCCCGAGACATCTAATGTAAACCTCCTCACCTTTACACTTAAAGCCTTTTCCCATTGCTCCCTAGCAATGACAACACGTAACAAATTTATTTGTGCTGGGAAATTGACAGATGATTATCTAGACAGAAAACATGCTACATCCCCAGAATAAGGCAAAATATCCTAAAACTAATGAAAATTCTGGTTCTTGCATCTGCTTTGTACTGAGATTATACAAGCAGGGCACATCAAAGCCCATGGATAAGGATAGCTGCACATTTGCCTTACAAACACACAGCTACACGTATAGAAGCTTGCAGTGCAAGGCGATTAAGCCCAATGGGAAGGGGTTGCTGTCTGCAATCTGGTTTGGTTAAGAGATCAAATCAAAGTATGAGTAGTGGTAGCAACTCATGGAAGTTGCAAATGTGCATTGTTTGTAAATACACTCAATTGTTAGTCCTGATGTTCTTGCTTTAGCTGCTGTTACTGCTTGAACACCTAAACTGATATTATCTCTTCCCAGTCCCTCATATAGCAACTGTAAGCTTTGATTTACTCTACTGGCTCATATCTTCAGTCTTCCAATATTCAGATAACTTTTCTTTCATGTGCATTTTAAAGCCAACCTCTGCATCAAAATCTGCCTCTGATCAGGCTTTATCTTCTGTTCTAGGAGACTGAAGATATAGACTGAAAACCGAAAAAGGGGAAGGGCCTCGGTGTATTAGTCAGCCTCAAGATTAGAAGAAGCTATTTCTATACAGTAGTTGGAAAAAAGACAGCTGTGATGTGGTCAGCCTAAGGAAAGACCCAGTAAAGACAGAGAGCCAGTATGGCTTTGAACAAGTCACTAATGAGGCTGCATGTATCAGATAGATTTAGTTGTCCTATTTAGAGAAGGATGTAATGAATCTGGGCTAGATGGATGACTGATAAGATCTCAAAATGAATGACAGTCCTCTCACACATGACATAATGAAACATCACACAATGAGTTCTTGGTTTTCCTGGCATGTCCACACTCCTTAAGGTACTTGTAAAAACTAGAGATACAAACCTGATGAAGTTAACCGTGTTTCTCAACAAGCTGCTTACTTCAGACTGGTGCCACCATAGTATTCATACCATTTTCACAAATCAGTCCAAGGTTGGAGATGTCTGTTCTTTGCTATGCTTGTGAGACCTTGGTTTGTCTACTTAGCAGGATTCACTCAGTGGGCTGATATAATTGCACTCTATTATAAAGTCAGAGTAAGGTAACATTTAGGAATAAAAAATCTATTTAAGCTTCAAAATGGGGTTAATGGGGACCTACTGTATATCTACTATTGAGCAACATACAAGGTGAAAAGACATACAAGAGTTGATAGGGCAAGACATTCAAGAGGACAGGGAGAATTGGGGAGTTGGAATTACACAATTATGGATGGAGAAAAGGAATGAAAAGGTCCTGCAGAGATCATCAGCTCCTGTTAATAACACTTGACTGTATATGTGCCTAACACATTCTTACAAAAACTCAATCACAGAATCTCTGCACTCTCTCAATTAAAAGTTTTCTACTTCTTTGCTGTGTTTTTCAAAAGCTTTTCCCAATGCACAGTCTTTTCTCAATGCCCCTTTGATATGCTAGACTTAGCACAACTAACCATATTCCCTATATCAGTCTTTTACATATTTCAGTACACTCCCATTTTCTCTCAGTCCTATCTTCCCTACTTTAAGAAAATCTGCTTCCATTTTTACCTAATATACCAGATCTTTGTAATTCAAAAGAAGCAGGATGATCTCCTTGGGAGTCTGCAGTTTGTTCACAAATATTTTTGAAGAGCAAAGCCCGAACAGAAATGCAGCATGTAAACCCTTTGGAAGGTTTAAATGGCACACTTTTCTGGGATTTCAGATAACACTAACATAAGGATTCTGGACTTTACTGTTTTCTTCTGTTTGAGGGATTCAGAAATTTTATTACAGTCACAATCTTCTGCACTGGTGAATTGCTGCTTATGTATACCATATTTTAAATCAATTGTTTTAATTTGAAAAAATAGACTTTTATTTAGTATTTCCTTAACTGTCCTCCTGAAATACACAACTTTCATTGTATGATATAATAGGAAGTGTTTAAATTTAACACAAGTGCTAAAAAACAATAAAACAGCTGCTGAGACAGCTGAACACTTTGCTTTGGAGCACTGAATCATAGAATCAATAAGGTTGGAAAAGATCTCTGTGATTATCCAGTCCAACCATTCACCTACCACTAATATTTCCCACTAAACCATGCCCCTGAATACAACATCTAAACATTTCTTGAACACCTCTAGGGATGATGACTACACCACTTCCCTGCGCAGCCCATTCCAGCACCTGGCCACTCTCTTGGAGAAGTAGTATTTTCTAACGTCCAACCTGAATCTTCTCTGGTGCAACTTGAGACCATTCCCTCTAATCCTATTTCTAGTTGCATGGGAGAAGAGGCCAAATCCTACCTCACCACAACCTCCCTTAGGCAGTGTAGAGAGCAATAAGGTCTTCCCAGAGCCTCCACTTCTCCAGAATAAACAATCCCAGCTCCCTCAGCCACTCCTCGTAAGATTTGTGCTCCAGACCTCTCACCAGCTTCGTTGCCCTTCTCTGAACACACTCCAGGTCCTTGATGTCTTTCTTATACTGAGGAGCTCACAACTGAACAGAGAATTCAACATGTGACCTCACCTGTGTTGAGTACAGCGAGATGATCACTTCCCTACTCTTGCTGGCAACACTATTTTTGATACAAGCCAAGATGCCATCAGCCTTCTTGGCCACTAGCATTTCTCCTTTTGAGATTCTGCTGCCTGGCACACACGTTATTGAATATTCCAACTGCTTTTTACTCTTTGCAGCTCTCCAGAAATTCAGTGAAAGTGTTTCTTCCGACAGGAACATGCCATTTCAATGACAATGAAACACTTCCCTGGAACAAGTTGATTGACATTTTCAAACTAATATCACAGTGACATTGTTCTTTCAGTGCAATGAAAGAATATCAGGAAAATATTTGACAATATAAGTATTTCAAGTGGACTTGATTTATACTTTTGCTGACTTAATACTGGAAAAAAAAAATCAACAAAGACAAACCCAGAACATAGTTGATAATCTAATTCAACTGAATATTAAATATGATCAGCTTTTATCTTGCTGAAAATTCATTGCTCAGCATTGTCTTCAACATCTGATATTCTTAAAATCAAGTGCTCCAAGAATCACAAATTTTAATGTTTGAAAGATTTATTTCTATTCCAGTATGAATTGGAAAAGTTTTGTAGACTTCGAATTATTCACAGAATGGAAATTTTAGTTTCCAACCACCTTGTGTGCTAAGCTTTCATAAGAAAGCATCTAGTAGACAATCTTTATATTATCTCTTGAATGTCTAGTGTCAATTATAAGACATGATATATATTCTTTCTTAACACAAATACATTATTAATTCAATGCAGAACTAAATACACTTTACATTACTAAAATCCAGCCTTTTTATCACTGCAGAGGATCATGATGCTATAAGTATGTGCTATTTCAACTGCATTTGTCACTGAAAACTGTTTCTATTACAGAACAGCTTAAGACAAGCAAGGCCTGGATTGCCTTATGGCTGCACCTTCTTTGTGTGCCAGCAACAGCATTAATACAGTTGCAACATAAATAAGGTGTTGATTTGATTCATTTTTTATTGTTTTTGGGCTACTTTTCTTACACTTGAGCTACTTAAACAATCTGACCATGAAGTTGCACTAGAATATAACCCATGTTAATATTTCTGTGTTTACCATTCCTAACATTCATATCAAATCTTGCATTTAAGTTCTTCCACGAGGAAACACCAAACCAACAGCCAAGAAATCAAGTGTGTCCTAAATACCAGGGAATCTAGTCAAGTTTTATTCTCATTACATTCTTTTATTCAATCAAAATGCTGCTGCAAATATACTTACTTTTGCAAAAGTCTTCCTTAACAAAATGCAGATATAACGTTTGCTCTGCGCTAGGGGAATATGTATTTTCTTGACGTGTTGCAGGAGCAGCTGCTAATCCGCATCCTTTCCCATCTGTCTGACCATTTGTACATTGTTGCAGATTGTGTACTCAGATTTAAGCTACTTCACATTTACATTCACAACACCTATCCCATGGTTGCACAAATTACAGTTTCACCAACTCCTTCCCTAACATCACTTCCTCCTGAGATTAGAGCCATGCTCACATCAAACAAACCCCAGCTTATTTCTTATCCACTTTCATTTGTTTCCCTTTTTTTCTCCTGCCTTTTTCAAAATCATTTTATTGAATATCTATATTTTAAAAATCATCTGAGCTCTGTAGATATGCTGTTCTGCTTTAAGGTTAAGTTGAAGTCAGTGAGCCTATTCCTTAGCTTGACTATCACTATGAAGATGAAGCAAGTCCAGAGGACTCAGCAGATCTCCAGCAGCATTGTAGTGAATGTTTAATATGCCTGTACCATGATCAGTAATTTTGGAGCAAAATAAATGAGGAGCTCTTTGTTGTAGCCCAAACATAGTAATCATTGCACTAAAGCTATATGCAAGCCAGCATATTACTGAAAGCCATTTTACCAATACTGTGAACTCTTCCAGCATCCATTTGTAGCTATCCAACTTTTTAATATAATGCAACACAGATATTGGTTCTTTACCCTATACCTGAAGGGGAAATGATGGAACATTTATTATAGTAATTTATGTCAGTTGTGTATGCACTTAAACCAATAAAATATCCTGCCAAATATTTGTCCAATGCCAATGTAGTATTCTTGAGGAGTGATAAAAGATTATACTGAACACATATATTATATCTATATTATAAACAAAGCCTCTGATGAAGAATCCAGATATTCCTTTGATGTTATATCATGCATGAGAGTTAATTATAATGATAATCTAGGTCTGTCAGTATTTGTTATTAATCCTCTTACTAAAGCCTTCTAACTTGACTGAATTTACATTGGACAAAAGCCTGGCATAACATATGAGCTCAAACATAAAGAACTTGATTTGGTTTGGTAGAGGGTGGGTGGCAGAAGGGTTTCTTAAAAACAGTTTTTCAAAATATGGTTATTATCAGTATTAATTCACACTGGATTCATAAGGGAATCAAACAAACACTATGACGCCTATCTCGAATTCCAACATACTACTTTTAACTCAAAGCTAATATTTAGCGCCTGTTCCTTCTCAAAACATAGCTGACATCAGAGGAGTCTCAACTCTCAAAAGAATGCAAAATAAAATGTGAAATACATAATGATAGAATGAGCCTTTTTACTTCAAATAATATGTAATGCTTTCTAAAATAGTAAAATCTTCTAATCGTTGAACAGACAGCTTATAATTTACTTGGGAAAGTTCTGTGGTGTTCACATTTCAATTGTTCAATTTTCCTATCACTTATGCTACATAACATAAAAGTCTATCAGAACTAGCATTTTATCATAGCTTTTCTTTTCTTGATAGTTTGCATTGCACATGATCCAAAAGCATCTATTACAATAATTCAGTATCTACAGGGTGACCGTTTCAAACAAAATCCAAGTAAGCAAGATCATCAAAGGAAAGCTTCCCTAGGGCAAGAAACTTATTTCTTCATTGATTGCAAACAAGTGACACATAGATTCAATTCCTACAGAAAGAATCTCACCACTGATTATCTTTTCTGAGGCTTTCCTATTCTCAAATTCTCCAAGCTTTTGGGATTGTTGCCATCATTGTCATCCTCCTACTAACTGAATTGTGGCTCTCCAGAACTAACAGAACCAGATGCTTAGATAGAGCCTGTTCTTCAGGAGAGTCTCATCTATTACTCATTCAGCATGGAGAGAGCCTTAATAAAGCATACAGAGGCAGATTTGCTATTGTAGGTAGTTTACACACCTTCTTTTACTTGCCACATCTATCAACACTAATTTGCTTGTATTTACCCTCTGCTTTATCAGATAAATTCTTTCTTGCATAGACAAACTCAGTTGTCTCTTGTGACTCTTATGTGTGAAAGCTAAGCCAAGTATAAACAGTTTAATAAATGATCATGAGTTATTATTTATATTAACTCACAGTTGCAACTAGATAGATACTTTGGTGCATTATATCATGTGCAAGGACTCTGTCTTCTAAGCACTTATACAGTGCATCAGTGCAATACATCTGATACTTCCCCCATTTAATGTACAAAAACAGACTAAGAGTGCTGGTTTTATTCAGTTTGACCTAATCTAATTTCGGCTATCTAATCAGTAATTACAGAGAAGATTGAGTCAGGCTCTTCTCAGATGAGCACAGTGAACTGGGAAAGAGACATAAATTGCAGCATATTGTTCATATATTTGGAAAAAAAAATCTTCATTTTCTTAAGCTAGAAGATGCTGATGGACTTTATTAAACATGCCTTTGCTTGAGAAGAAGCAATCCCACATTTCTAGTAGCACAGATATAAACAACAGAACCTATGGCCCACAACTCTGGTTTGAGAAAACAAGTTCCAAAATTTCTTGACTAGATGGAGCTTCCTACAGAAAACTGGGAGCTTCTACTGCAGTACATCACAACTACTATCGGAGCCAAGATATGAAGGAAGTGACAATTGGAGAGCCAGAATGGGTCGCTATCTAAGTAGGAAAAGATGTCATATCACTCTACTCACTGATACTGCTAAACAAGGACTTAGTGAAATGTAATAACCCCAGAGAATTTGCAAACTTCAAGCTGAACAGACCAAACAGGAGTAAGCACTTCCACCAAAGGAGATATCATTTGGCTATTTCTTCTTCTCTGTGTTTTCTGTGCTCTTTTCACTCACACAATGCAATCTGCTCAGGCTTAGTTCACTCAGCTTACTCTTGCTTGTAAATTGATATTATCCAAGAGAAAAGGCAGCAGTGTGTGCCTATAATGGTTACATGATAGACTGTAAAGTAGCCACCATTTTTTTTTTAAATAAACAAATAGATATTTAACATAAGAATTCCATCATTTGTTAAGAAACTGCACATTTGCATGTCTGAGATACAATTTTGCTTACTTAATGCAAACAAAATCTGAATTTTTGCTTTTAGTCAGGAATCTCTTTGATTTAGTTGCGAAACTGAACTTCAAAATTCATTTACTAAGTAAATTTCTACTAAAGACAATAAACTGTCTCCAAGATTTATCTTTTTAGAAGACCTAGAAATTGCTAACTTGTTCTCTGTTTTTTGTTTGATCAAATTAACTGGCAGAAGGAGAACTCAGAATGCCTTTGGATGAGCATGATAACACACTTCCTTCCAGATAAGCTATTTAAATTGTTCCTGAGGGGACAAAAGAAAAAAAAAAATCTTTTGATATCCAACAGCTTCTTAATTTAGACTAATAGCCAGAAAACTAAAATAAGTTAATGGTGTCTTAATGGTGTCTTCATAAATGATACACAATAACCTCCTACGCTGCAAGATGAAACACATACAAAGGAATGTGAGCTCTAAGCACTATCTTTGACATCCAAGAATTGTACATTCCCTTTTTTCCTTTTGGTTTAGAACAAGCTGTGTGCTCCAAAGATATGCCAGAAGCGATAAAGCATGACAAAATAAAAAATTAGAACATAAAAGCTCCAGGCCTCAAATGCATCCAAACTGGTGGACATTATAAACCTTGTGAACCACTTTATTGTAGCTTCGCTTTCATGAGTTTGAACTTGGAAGAGTTGACCAAAAAAATTTGCTCTTGTTTCTCCATTCTTAAAACAGAGCAAACAAATCCCAGGTTCATCATAGGGGATTTTCTGTAGCTTTTGAGGCCACTGATCATACACTCTTGACCACCTATGCACATTGGCTTTGCCTTTCCTGGGCAGTGGGGTGGCTGGTGATGGGGGAAATAGGCCATTAGTCTTTTTTTTTTATTATTATTATCTCAGATCTGTGAATGCTTCTTTCAGAATCAGAATGTTTTGGAATAATATCAGCATGTGAGTTTTCTGATCAGAAACAGAAACAGAGAGAGACACACCCTGAAGTAATGATGTGAACAGGGCAGTTTTACTATTTGTCTACTAGTATCTGAGATCCTATTCTTGAAAACATATGGAGATATCAACAATATGCCTATCCTTCTCCTAAAGGTTTCTGTGAAATACAGAGTTTTATTGGTATCAGTTCCACTTTCCAAAGCATGTCTTAATGCACATATCTGCCAGGACACCAGAGCAGAGATACAGTACACAAACACACTGTGCTGGTGACACATTTGGAAATGCTACTATACGAACAAAAAACTTTACTATTCCCTGGAAACAACTTTCGTAGTTGGATCTTCTACAAAACACTTAATGAGAACTTGGGGATTATAAAATGAAAATTAAGAGGAACTCAATAAATTGAAGAAACTAGCCAATACTCTGGAAAGAGAGCAGAAGGCGATTCTCATACCATAGTATTTTGCAGACCTGCAGGCTGGTAGAATGAACACATAAAGGTTTGGACTACATTCAGGCTTAAAAGTACAGATTCCACATTGTTAATGTCTCTTCTGTTCTGCACTCCAGTAGATACCCCCTCCCCTCCAGGTAACATGGATATGCTCCGCAGCACTGTGAAAAGTATGTCCAAGCTCAGACACCTTCCTTCTGCTGCCCAGACACTCCACACCACAATCTAGCCTCAAAAAAATTATCTTTCATTGCATACATTAAAGAACCTCACATTTTTCTACAGATCATATTCCTTGGTCACTCTGGTATTAGAGTCCCCATCCTGATTCAGATACGTTTCAGAAACAACAATACACAAACTCCATTTGGCAGTAGAAACTAATAATATTACTTTGAACCAAACAAGAGATTTTCCACTTTTCTCTCATGCTTGCCTGCAATGTCTGCATTGTTATCTCCTGATCAGAGGTATAAATTAGGCAGAGCAAAAGATTGTATTTGAAAACTGCTATGTCTTAATTTATGTAGAGTGGTCTGCAAGGTCACTGTTTACGAGCCAAAATGCAATTCTCTGATAGGGAATAATTTATTAGGCTGTTAAGACAGAATGAAAGAACTGTTTTCAGAAAGTCAGAGGTTACTTTTAATGCCGATTTTCTCATCATGGGCATAGCTATTACGAAACTTTTCATATTATACATTTTATTTAAGAATCTAACATTTGGATGGTCATGGTGATATGACAGAGGAAAAGGCAGCTTTTAAAAAGATAACCAAGGAAAATATCATTTACTTTATTCTCTCTTTATTGTGGTTATTTGCTTTAACTGTATTAAGTCTGCTGGTGTCTACAGATTCAGCTACGCAGAATGCTGTGTATCAAATCATTCAATTCAGATTTTCCATGGAGGTTGTAGTTTTAATTGAATTAATTTCCTTTTACACCCCAAAATAACTCCTTAAGTATCTTTATCAAGGTTCTTTACAGAAATGTTGACAACATCCCTGGAGGACATTTAAAGCCAGTAATATTCAGCAGTCGTCCCCCTCTGCCCTCCCCTTCCCTCCCCTAAATTCAGTGGGTTGAAGAAAGATGTGGATGCCACATTTCTCTTTATGGAGTCAGTGAGGAGTGAATGAACCATCTAGAAAGCAACTTTTAATAGTTAAGTGCTCAGATCTGCTTCAGTTACCTTCAGAAGCCTGTTGAGATCTGTTACGTACTCGGTAACCAAGGCATCCTCTTAACTTGATCCTACGTGCACTGTTCCTTGCTACCCTTTCCGTATGTATAGCACTCTCACACACTGTGTCTTTGGCATCTCTTCCCTCCAAGCATGGGAAGAATGTTTATTCAGAGAATTGAATAATTTAGCTGGTGGTAGACCACAGAACAGGAAACTGAAGGCAGAAAAACTCACTTTCCATGCCTGGGAGCTTTCATGATTATGGGAATTGGGTGATACGCATACTTCTTCCCCAGCCCTTTCTATGGAATGAAACCAAAACATTTGACTTGCTGAACTTAGCATAATGCATTCTTGTTTTAAAGGACATAATAACTTAGGAAATGGGTTTGAGTTCTCTTTTTTGCAACCTGAATATTTATTTTGGAGATCATAATAGTAAACACAAAATCTCATGGCATTTCTGCAGTTATTTAACATACAGATTTGATAAAAACGCACTTGAACAATATTACCTGTGACAAATACAGCTGCTTTACACCTCCTTCATTTTAGAGATGTTGATATATTTTAATTAGGTCCATATATCATAAAGGGCTTAGATTTGTAATAAATCATTTCATAATTTTCACATTAAGTAGCAGTTAGTTATTTTTAGAGGTGAGAAAATAAATTATGGACACTTTTTTTTATGGTCATTTTTTGATAACAAAAAGGAACATAATTCATTCTCAAAGAACACAACGTAAATTCCATTTTGTTCCAGGCTCTAGTACTCTGAGAAAAACTAGATATAAGACATTTCCTGCTTGGCTTATATATATGAGTTATCAGTAATAGATTACTTGAGCACAGCTGAATCCTTTCAGGAAAGTTAGTTTTTTCAAGTAATGCTGAAAGATCATCTACCTTAGTTTTCTGTCTGCAGATTGTCAAGACAGGACAACTATATTTTGGCATGCAGTGTTGATATTCAGAAATGCAGATCCCATTAATCTTCATATCATCTGGAGGTTCTAAGGACTGAATGTTGAGAAAACTTACTAAAATGCCAAAATAGAAATGAGAATGTACGCATGTAACTTTAGAACCCTGCATATACATTTTTGCCTTTTGTTAAGCAGACAGCTTGCAGCAGTTTTAGATAGTATCACCATTTACATTTCAGTACCTCCTCTTAAAATAAAAGGCCAACGCCTTTGGAGGTTCATGCTGTGATAAAAACCACTTATAAAAGAATCTATTCAAAATAACTCCGCCAACGCAGAAAGATTTCCCTTCATCGTAGCAATTTGTATTTCCATATATAAAGCCAAGTCCTGCTATTTTTAATCTACAGCTAGGAAGCCATACTAGGCGTTGAGCAAGCAAGCACTGTGCTTCCACGAGCCAGATTTTTCATATTAGTGTGGATCTGTCAAAACAACACCTAATCTATTTCTCCAGCAGAAACGCCCCTCCAAAACATGGCCCTAGAAAGTCTACAACTGAATATTTGATTGCTTTTTGGCAAACTCCTTCTGCCTCTTGTGAATGTCATAATATGTTACTTAATTGAGAGAGGAAACAAAATTTATTGAACCTTGAGCAGTGGCCAAGTTGCAAAAAATGATTCTGAGATGTTGTAGATTATGTTACATATAGCATCATGAAGACATACAATAAATACATCTAAAATTCTAGTCTTTATTTTTTTGTAACTTTTTTCTAAAATATAAAACACTTATAAGCAATGGTTCTCTGAGGACTTGCTGGAAAACTGAGTTCTTCATCAAAGACCAGATGTTGGGAAACAACAGTATGCACTGAGAACATATTAATCTCATCTAGAATTGTGAACAAAGGGCAAGAAACAACACTGAAGTTACTTATGGTAATCTACCTTATTCTAGACTTTCACATATTTTCATAACATAATGATCTATCAATGCACTGAGAAATGTATGAGATTTGAGTTATGGAAATTCTTTTCTGAAAGAGTTTTTCTAGGTTCTGTTTCCATTGCGTTTTCCAGAGTCATAAAAATCTTAACTGTGATTCATATAAATACACCTGGAGATGCCAAAAAAGTATCACTTTTAAAAAATGCTGTTAGAATACATCTTTATAATATGGAATTATATTTTACCACCTGCACTCTGCACTCGTTGATTTTTATTTTTATATAAGAATGCCATTTTAAAAACGCTTTTCTAACTATGCCTGAAGAGAACACTGTTTTGAAGATAAAATCTTGTTTAATTAGATTCAAAGTAGAAATCTGAAGACAAGGACAAAGTCTTCAAAAGAAGGTAATTCCCAGAATTCAGTAAGCCAGTACTGACAGCCACAAGGGAAAGCAGGCATGTCTGTGACTCACTGGTCAGACTACTTGCTATGCTGAGAACATTTTCAGTTTGACTTTCTAGCAGTAGATGTTTTAAATGTCAGTTGTGATCAGAGATGCTCAAGTTTTCACAGCTAGGGTTCTACTTCAGCAAGAAGCACCCCTTTACTGCTGTATAAATGAAAAATTATTTCTCATATGATTCTTCAGGGATTTTTTATAAAAGATTTCTACAAATTTTTAAACAAAAAAATAGCATAGAAAAAAATTATCAGGACTTTTCTTGGTATTTAGGAAGATAAACTCATATGAGTTGTGCAATGCATACTCACTGTGGATAGCTGTGCTAGATGAAGATGAACACATTCCAAATCCTTTGTCCACTTTTCAGAAATATCTAGCCTATTCCAATAATTTGTTTTCACTGCTTAGGTACCTAGAACTTTGGTGATTTAGACACTTCCATGCTGTTATCAGTTCTTCCCATACCTGGCTATTTTTTTGACTTTGAACACAACCTCTGTTTCCCTTCCAACCTCCTTCTCTACTTAATCAATAAATACATCAGTAAAATACAGGATGAGCTACTGACTACCTGCTTTTATGAAATCTTCTGGCTTCTGTAAGTGGATTTCTGTGACTGAAAAATCTTTGGATGCACTTTGATATTCTGATGCTGAAACTTTCAAGTTATTTCGTATGCAGCACCGGCATCCTTATTTGGCAAAGACCCTGTGTTTAATAGACTTGAATACTTTAAAGCAATGTAATTAAATTAAAGTTCGTCATGGAAAAGTGCTCAACACAGCAATAACTCAGAAGAAGTGGGCAATTATTTTGAAAAATTCTTTCAGTAGGAAGAAAACTCCATTCAACCCTGGCCGCTTAGCCTTGGCTGATGGCACACAAAATGAGGTACTTTCAGATTTGTGCTAGAAAAATGTAAACGGGCAAACAAGCTTGAAGGTTATGGTTTGTAAGGCCCATATTTCTTCTAATGCATACGATTCATTCTACAATGACAGCAAAAAAATATTAAGACTAGTGGCTCAGAGAACATTAGTTACATTATTTTTCTTTGCCAGCTGAATTCTCTATGGGCTTTATTGTGACTGTGCTCAGCTTCACAAAGTTGAAAGAGATTTACAATTTCTTAAAGATAAAAAAAAGAAAAAAAGCAAAATCAAAACAAATGCACATTTCTTGCCAGGCACGTTTTTCCCCATTGAGTTCCCACAGGTCTAATTTTAAATACTGTGATATTTCTCTACAAAAAATGTGCTGGATTATTCTATTAAATTAATTTGAAAATCATGACAAGTATGCAGCCACTCTCATCACCGTATAGATGTTTGCACTGCTATCAAACATTTCCCTCCTGCAGAGACTCTGACTTCAGCATGATTACATAGGAACCAAATACCCTGGCTTCTTTCCCTCATTCTGCTCTTGGAAAGTAATGAAGATTTAGATCTTTCAGTACACACAGAAAAATAAGAACCCATACATACTTTTTGCCACTGAAGCTGCCTTGATTTTATAGCAGTGTATTCCAACAGACCGCCTATTTCGTATACTACTTTGTCTAGCAGTTTTTGAAACTAAAGTTGGTGAAACTTAGCTTGAGCATAACAAACATGATAATCTGTTTCCAGATGCCCAAACTAAACTGTTTATTTGTCTATGACCTCTGGAGGTCAAAGGGAAAAGAAACCACTCTTCGGAGAACTAAAACTTAAAAGACTTCTACTTGTTCTTCAATCTTCTCCCCCCCTATACCAGAAATACCCGCACAGATTCTGTGTTTGGACAGTGATGTAAAGAGTTCTCTATTGGCGTAGGCACAAGGTGAAATGCCAAAATCTATGGCAGACAAATATTTGTCATGGCAGAGGCTGCGTCAGGCAAAACGAAGCAAATGTAAGACTACTCAAGGGGATAGTTTAGCTGCACGGAAAGTAGACAACTTGAACTCTTTGAAGGCAATCAAATTATTGCTAACAAACAAACAATCTATACTGTGAAAATAATTCTTAAAGTGTGGAAATAACAGGGAAAGCAGTGGTCCGTTCCCCCATTTCCTGGGGCTGTCCTGCAGTGCCCTGGAGTTCCTGGTATAACTACATACCAGCAGCTTACAAAAGGCCATTTCATAGGTCTGTGTGACCTCAGTTTTGCAGTGTTCAGCTACACTTAGGCTTCCTTTAAACTACGGTAGTGGACATCAGCTTCAAATCTCCTGTCAAGGAGATTTCACCTGTATTTTCTGTGGCTTAATCTGCCCACCAACCCCAGATAGATTCAAATGTTATGTTCAGTACTGCAGTGAGTCAGCAGAAGACATGATCTTTTTAAACTGTACTTTGTGGAGTAACCACCTTCCCACTCATCTCTCTACACAGAGAAAACAGGAAGAGTACTCAGGCTGCTCTGAGAGAGCTGTGAGAACCATTTCAGCCACTGTTCTACAAATACCAGATAACAGTTCCTGTCTGATTGCCTGCTAGGGCTGGAGGTTCCCATCATTAGAGAATCAAATTTCCTTTTTAAGTGAAAAACACCAGAAGGTATAAAGCTAAATATCTCAAGATGTCATGACTTCAAGAAAAGTGCGCAGAGTACCAGAGGTATCTTAGTGTACTGATGTGTCTCAAGAGACTGACAAATGTGGGTATCCATTCTGACACCTGTTTTCTCTGTAATGAAGAATAGAATTTTTTCTATACAGATAATTCATCTATGCACACTTGGACTTTAAATTTAGTCATGAATTTATTATTATTCATTATTCGCTCTTTGAAAATCAAGACAATATCCTTCAAGTCCAAATTTGGAAACAGTACTGACTTCTTCAAGGATCTTCTAATACTATGCACATACCATATTTGCATGCATATACATACGTGCATAGACATAGCATATGACTTCAAACAAAACTGCACATTTCTGTCATTAAACTGAAATGGAGATAGAAATGAGGCTTTAAAAATGGAAAAGGAGAAGGTAAAATTACTTGAGAATTGTTAACAGATAAAAATCATTTTGTATTTTATGTAGACAAAGGCATCTGGAATTTTAATCATAAAGAAAATAGACATTATAAAGTTGAGTCACTATTCCTGGATATATTTTAAAACTGTTTGGATGTGGTGCTCAGAGGCATGATTTAGCAGAGGACTGTTAGAGTTAGGGTGGTATGGTTAGGTTGCGGTTGGACGATGATCTTTAAGGTCTTTTTCAACCTGAGCAATTCTGTGCTTCTATGATTTCCAAAGCTGGACACTGACCAGAGGCCTTGAGGATGACTAATGCATACACATTCAACCTACATTTTTTCCAGCCTGTAGGAAGACTGTTTCCTACCATTCTGGTTTTAAGAACAAACACAGGACCTCTATAAGGGCACAGGACAGTTTGGCTGCCTGAATAAGATTCAGCTTTGTATCACCAGGTAGCACCTCACAGCCAGAAACCTTATGTTGCCTCTACTGTGTTTTAATGCCTCTTAATGGCTCCTAATAAATATCAGGAGAAAACTTGACCCCATTTCCTCAATTCTTTGGAGCCTTTTTCACTCCTCTTTACCCAACATCCCTTTCTACAAAAAGCTTACCTGGTCATTGAACAGTAGGATTCACTTACATCTTTATTTTGGCAACAGACTCCATTTTCCTCATGTCTTAAACAAGTCACTAGCAAAGATCTGTATCCTCTTTCATGATGCTGGCAGAAAGGGCTGGAACCTGGTATATGAACTTAATATCAGCCTTATTTCTTGTCCCTGGCAGTAGGGTACCATGTTCAGCAGAAATATTTATTCATCTTTATGAGCAATTGATAGGCAGTCTGACTGAATATCGTACTGACATATACTGCTGTTCTGCAGTAGTGAAGTGTTGCAGTCAAGTTGCACCAGGGTAAGTTTAGGTTGGATATCAGGAAACACTTCGTTAGAGAAAGGGTTGTTAAGCACTGGAATAGGCTTCCCAGGGAGGTGGTTGAGTCACCATCCCTGAATGTGGTGCTCAGGGACATGATTTAGCAAAGTGTTGTTAGTTAGGCTAGTATGGTTAGGTTGTGGTTGGACTTGATGATCATGAATGTCTTTTCCAACCTGAGCAATTCTATGATTCTATGAATCTATGAGGTGCTTTGGAGCAATAGTACAATAATGCTTCGGAGAGCAGCTCTCAACAAAACTGATTAGAAAAAGCATAAGAAGAGATGGGAAATTCAACATTTTTTTAATGAAACTTCATTTTTCTGTTAATCTTTCAAAATCATAGTATCACAGAATCATTTGAGTTGGAAGGGACTCTTAAAGGTCATCTAGTCCAACTCCCTTGCAATGAACATGGAGGGACATCTACAGATGGATCAGGGTGCTCAGAGCCTAGCTCAGCCTGATCTTGAATAGCTCCAACCACCTCTCCGGGCAAATTGTTTCAGTGCCTCACCGCCCTTATCATAAAAAGTGCTTTCCTTATAAAATGCTGTAAAGAAGGTAATTGCACATTCACAGTATTTGTATAAAAATCCTAGACAATTCTAAACAGGTTCTCACAGGACTGCTATTTGTCTTATACCTACAGAAAGTATTTGTGTTCTAATTGCATTTTATCTACTTTGCCTATGGGATAGAACTAAAAATAGTTATCAAAGACAGAATGTTAAGACAAAATTGATTGTTTCAGCCTTTCCTCTATATCTTCACAGGCAGAAAAATTAACCATTTATTTTCTCTTCTTTTCCCACGATAAGTCACTTTATTACCTCTTAGACATTTGTTTACTAGGGAAATATTTTACATTCTTTGTTAGACAATTCTATAAAAATAAAACAAAATAAAGCAAAGTATCCTTGTGAACAGGCCTAACCTTTGAAGTCTTAGTCCCTTAGGTCATGCTTAATAATGGTATGAAAAAGCAGAGGAGAGTTGTTCGTATAAGAGCATACATAACTTTCAATTAAACTTGTATACTTTAATTCACCCTTTCATTATCATTCTCTCTAAAACTGAGAGTTTATCTTCGCAACTGATAGCAGCATTGTCACTAAAGTCAACATTAAAATATAATTAAAAAAATATATTGAAATGATAGTGTGGATAGAAAAAAACATATTCATGTGGAACAAGGTTATAAATGACTAAAAACTGATCTCTTTTGCCACAAGTATTTGTCATATAATACTTTAAAATCTGGAGCAATTAGCTGAGATTACTCTACTATAAACGATTTTCTTGAGACCATCTCCTTTCTCATTCCCTTCTTTTTCTGCCTGGATTTTTTTTTTTTGAGACTGACAAAAAATTAAAGCAAGAAATGTCACTTGTGTAAATGGGCAGTCAGTGGCACTTCAAATCACTGCAGTTTTCTACTTTAAGGAGCCTTCAGTTTCAAGACCTCTACTTTCTAGTGGAAGATCTCCAAACACTTTCTCATTCAATAAAACATGCTTCCATGAAGAATGGAGCACATCCCAAGACAGCTTCCCATCAGTTTCTCTTGTAATTGTTTAAGAAATTATCATGTGGTAAACATTAAGCATCCACTTTTGTTCTTAAAATCAAACCAAATCATCTTGAAGACATTTTCTTGGCTCAGGAAAGCTGAGGCCACCTAGTGTGTTCTGGGTTAGAAGATCAAGCTGTAAAATGACTTTCAGTTTGGCAGAGATGGTAAAGAGCAACACCATTAGTGGTACAGCACAACAAGCATTTTTCTAATATTAATTCATTGGCAAAAGAGAGATGATATTACTCAGAATTGAACTAATCCTCTGTTTATGAAGCCTGGTTTCAGACTCAAGTACACATTAACAGTGAAATTTCATTGAGGAGCTTCATGTGAAGAGACGCTTATGGATATATTATCTGGGATAAATTAAAAATACTCAATAGTCATACACTTAGGAAAAAATGTGATTCCAGTTGTCTCACAACTATTTGCAAAGTTTGAAGCTTTTTTTTTTTTTCCACAGGAAAAGAGAACTTAAATAGTAATTAAATAAAAAGAAGAGTGATGGTTGTGCAGAGACTAAAATAGACAGTCTCACACTGAAGAGCCATAGGAGGCCACGTAAGGAAGTAGGAATGAAGTACCTTTATTCACAGTATTTGTACCAGAGTTGTTGCACTCTGCAAATAATTAGAAGTTTTGACTCAATATGGTCAACAATTTATTCCTGTTCACTATCTAGCTCATATGTTATCATTCAACCAAAAGAGAAACGTTTCACCTTTTCTTGCTCTCTTCTACATCCATCTCCTGCAAGGTAAGAGATGTAGATTCAGATATCTCAACTTAGCACACAAAAAGGAAGGGAGTACCAACTTTAACTGGTCAATATCAAATGAGATCTTGACTTCTGTCTCACTTACAGAGACTTTAAAAGATACTTTAACCCACCCACTTACAGAGTTGATTTTAGACCATCTTCCACACTCACGCATATACACTATATCTAGACAATTGTTTGTACATGCAACACATCTCAAAGAGAACTCCACAGTATCCACGTAACTAGGAAAGCAATATTAAAAATAATTTGTTCTTTGGTCATTTTCCAGACAAAGTACTGTACTATTTAAAGCAGACAGAACAGACATTCTTTAAAAGGTGCATAACATTTCATAGGTACTGTTGCCTCCAGCAAGATATCAATCATTTTTAGTATAATAAAAGGGCACGTGTCACAACTGGCAGTTCTTCATTTGAATGTCTTTGAAATAAGATCTGAAACTGTGCTTCATCTTTAGTGGTTGCAGTTCCTATCTTGACAAGGTAGCTGAAAATAAACCTTCAAAGAGCAGTGATTTGTACTTTCTCTCCTTTCTTCAGTGTATTTTCAAGGACACCAAATATTTACAAGTGCACATTTTTTCTTAGTTGGAGTGAAAAATCCATCTCCAAAGGTATCCTGCACACTTAGAGAAGTCTAAATATAAAGAGGGAAGAAAAATGTTAAGTAGTGAACTAAATGAGATATAGATTTTCTACGTTCAGAGTTTTTGCCTGGGAGCATGTCAAATTTATTGTTGTCATTTTTTTTCTTACTTTACATGAATAGTCTTGTTTCAAAATGAAAAGACCTGTGGGCAGTGCAAGATTTTTCCTTAGGCTTTCGTATTTAGTAGCTGCAAATGGTATAAATCTTTCTTACTTTTTTTTTTTTTAAACTGTTTGTTCCTGTTCTTTTGCATAACCCCAGAGCAATTTTCTCCTACAATATTTTTATTACCTATACAAGGAAAGCTGTATAGAAATGTACCAAAAAAGAAACAACCCCAAACATTCAAATTCATACTGCAGAGAAACTGATCAGGAGGTCTAGAAGGAGGTTCAAAATCTGTGCAAAGACAAGAACAGAACAGTAGGAGTGAAGAGAATGGGAAGCAGTGAGCTGTGGGGATGGCCCAGATGTAACACCTCATCATCTCCCCCAGGGCTTCAGTTTGGGAGTTGCACAATTCAGTAAGGCCAAACCAAAGGGTACAAAAGTAATATATCACTTCCTCTACTATGACCTTTAATCACATTTTAGTCTAAAGAATTGAAATTTTAAAACCATATCTACTTTCATTGGACTTCTGAGAATGTGCTTTTCATTCTGCTAGTTGTTGTTTTTCCACCAACATCAGGAACAAGTTTATAAAAACACAAAACAAAAACAAGATTTCCAAAAGCCTGGAGAAACCAGAGGCTTGGTCCTTTTTTGTGTTTGTTTGTTTTTTATTTTTTTTTATGATCAAGCTAAATATCATGAGACTTACCATGAAACACATAGTTTACAAGAACGCTCTTTCTGGTTCACATTTTTTTTGCCACCAGATGAAACAAGCCAAATGTTTTTCAGTGCTGACCTTCTCAGTTAGAGAAGGGCTGAAGAAAATTTTACCTCATATCCTCATTTGGCGAGAGCAGATGCTTCTGCAGAAAGCAGTACAAAAGAATAGGAATAAACGTTTGTGCTTTTCCTACTTTCCATTTTTCTTCTTTTTTGCTCCAGACAGTTGCATTTGCTAAGAAAATTGATATTAACATACAATTATGATAAGTATACAGCAGAATTCCTCTCGATATATATATATGTATATAAAAAAAAAAAAAAAGAACATAAAGGGTATATTTTTCAAGAGGAATCAAACACAAGCATGTTTTTCTTTTTAGGTTATTATTTTTGCAGCCTAGCCTCCAGATGGTGAACAATTGTTTGCTAGACTAAACTGCTGTTGGACAACAGCACTACTTTTTAATTGTATCTTTGAACACAGCGTATTGAAGTAGAGGAAATGAGTTAAAGCTAAAAATTATTTACTGAATGAAGCATTTAGTATGAGACTGCAGACAATTACAAGATTGTCTGTTCCTAGACTGAAACACAGAATTTCTCCATTAGCTTAGTGGCAGAGAAATGGTCTGAGAAGAGACTACAGCAGTTGTCTCTGACAGCATACTTTCTTCTTTAACTAGTAAGATATCAAACACAATTCAAACCTGTCTTTTCAGTGACTTTATCCAAAATTAACTTTTAACTAGCCACCAGGAGACTTTACCACTAAACACAATGCATTTTGCGTTGTAATCCACTAAATGGAATATGTATTCTAAAGCTAAGGGTTTAATAATCTTGAACTTTCTAGACTGTTTTGTTCTGGCACTGCCAGAGAGTGAAGTTGAAGTTTTATAGTATTTTTATCGCTTTTTGCATGAAAAATTGCTTTCTTTTTTTTAACTAATAGATTTTAATTTCTGTATTTGTAATGATTTGAGCACCTGGATCACTCAAAATTTGAGGGTTAGATTAAGGAATGAAGGATAGGAAGGAATCCATGTCATCAAGTTCAGACATAGGACTTTCTCATGAAGTTGCTAACACTCTACTTCAAAATTTGTTCACCCCCACATCTTCTATTTTAGATATGATATCTAAAATCTGTTATCTTCTGGCTGCATTTATTCACACACAGTTCACAAGTAACAGAATTTAAGATTAGACTTAATTTCTTAATTTAATTTTATGATAAGTGAAGATGCACAATCAGGTACAAAAAGCAAATTTCAATTGCGTTCGGAAAAACTTAAAAAACAAGAAACATCCCTTAAAAGCCAAAATATACACCTTAACAATTAATACACTGAGATGACATGAGACATGGAGGCAAGCAGGGGAGATCATATAGTGAATCTGAGTTTACTGTAAAAATCCTGTGAATTATGAATTCCTTTCTTCTTCCAACTTTTCATAGGAATTTTAGGAATGATAAAGCGAAACTAATCTTAGTTATTAGTTGAACATTTCTAAATGAATGTATAGATAAGCAGATAAGCAAATTAACATTCTCATACAAAAATAAACTTTTGAAATTTTTTCCTAATTTATTTCAGATATGCAGCTGATAGGTACTTGTTAGTAGAAGGAGGTCCAAAACTGAACAGATATCTTCTGAATGTATTTGAATGTCAGGGAGAATGAGTGGGCTGGGGTTGTGGGTATCCACCCTGTGGAATAGCTCACACAGCATATACATTTCCTGTGCAACGCCCACAAGAGCTTTTATCCAACCTAGGGAAAAAGGCATTCATATTGATGGGATTAAGGCCAAGCTTCTCCCTGACTTCTGTTTCAGAATAGACTGGGAAAAAGATGATTAAGAATTTGTTTATCATAACAGACTGGAAGTAGTATATCACTCCTCCTGCAGGAGTGATTAATTGGCTCTGCTGACCTTGCCATATGCACATGCAGGCACAACTGATCTCATCAGCCTGTGGCACCCACTCCCAGGGCATTGTGCAGGCAAGCACGACAAGAGCCATCACTCCCCACTTTTCCCCAGGGACAGAGGGGCCAATCTCCCTTTTTTTTTTTAAACATCTGTCTTCTTTCCCTGCTGCCCAGCTGTTCAGAGAAGGAGAACTATCCTCTCTGAGAAGTTACAGAAACCACAGAATCGTAGGGGTTGGAAGAGACCTCTGGAAACCATGGAGTTCAAATCCCTGCTAAAGCAGGTTCCCTACAGTACTGTAAAGTAGGTTACAGAGAAGAGCATCCAGAAGGGTCTTGAATATTCAGGGGAGAATTCACAACCTCACAGCAGCTTGTTCCAGTGTTCTGTCACTCTCACAGTAAAGTTCTCCCACCTACCCCATGGTAGTATGGAACTTCCTGTTTCCCATTTGTGCTCTTCCTGCTTGTCCTTCTTCTGCATACCTCTGAAAAGAGGAAGTGAAGAGGAGGTAAAGATGGAATTTCCCTGTTTAAAAGGATTATAAATTATCCAATTATTGCCATTTGGGCAAAGAAGCCTCACATTACAAAGCAATTTTGTAATAAAAATCTAATCCAAATGTCAATTTCACAGTGACATTAAAATAAAAATCACCACTGTTAACTTACACGTTATGTCTCATTAGGTGTTTCTACTTTCTCATATCTCATATATGGGAGCTAGTAAGAATTTTAGTGGGTAAAAAAACATGCAGCACCAGCAAGTATCCTTTGCAGGAAGGTGTGGTGCAGCAACATTCAAGCAAAGAAAGCAGAAAACAAACATTATTCAGCACAGAGGACAAACCAGAGCATCTCTTTCTCTTAGTTCTGCTTGTAGATCTGCATGCCTGCTAAATTCAGGGAATGAAAATCAGACAAAATTCCTATGTTAGTCTCTGTAAACTGGGGAGAACCTTTAAGAGATAGCAAGCACTTCCACATGTCAAAGTAACCAAAAATTGCATTTGATTGAATATTTGATAATTTTATTTACATACAATATATCCCTAGCAGATTGAAAGATTACTTTCTGGTGGCAGTCAATGTTGGTCTGTACAGAGCACTTAAAAAATCATATTTAATATCTTGAACTATACAGTCATAACTGTATATCAAAAATAGAACACTTTGGAAACTTCTAGTTATCATCTGTTTGTCCTGTGTAAATATAATTTAAAATTTTGCTTTGTAATAAAGTCTAACAACTTCCACCATTAAAAGTAAGGGCTGAGTTCTTCACATAAAAAAAACATGATTATGTAAGTAGCTGGAACATTAAGAAAATTAATGTTTAACAGGGAATGATGAGTATGAGATACACTAAGTTGACTTCCAAAAGAGTATTTTGTGATTACTTCTTCTGACGTCCTGGCAAACTACAGTTCACCGTCTGCCGCAGTTTCTCAGCATGCCGTATGAAAAGAGGAATCCAGGACTAAGAAGAACTAACATAAAGAAAGCAAAATGCTAGCAGTTCATTCGGCACAATCTGGAGAAATCAGAGAATGTGAAATTTCCTGCAGAGTGCTTGAAGCTTAACCAAGATGCAAGTTAAAACAGTCCATTAACATACAGAAAATACAGTAAATCAGACTAAACCAGATACATTGCAGGAACCATAGAGTGACATGTGTTGTTTTCTAATGATCCATGAAAAAATTAGTTAAGGAAGCTGCATGGTACACGAGCCAAGATTATTAAAAAATGATTTAAAATATAGCAAAAATGTTTCCTTCTGTTCCAGGCCGCACTGAGTGCCTCACTCTCCAACTTCAGCCAGGGAGCTATGTAATAGGTTGGAGCATCTGCAACCAGCCCCATAGACACCATGACTGTTGTGAGGTGAAATGGGGATACAATGCAGTTTTTCCATTCTACAGATTTTTACATAAACTTAAAAGGTGCAGTACTTCTGTTCGTACAGACAAACTGGAATGACTCTGAGATCACTTCATTTACCATGGCCATATAGGAAAAAAAAGAAAAAAGTCCTTTTGCATGTACTCATAAGAAGACTTCAACCTTACTACAGCGTGTTTCCAGTTGTTATCTGGGTAAACTTTCCTGTGACAGATATAAATGTCGTTAATGAGATTTTAAGACACGTTTCAGAGTAGCTCATTCAATTACATTACACTGGCTTTGAATGTGACCTTTAAAGTCCACTCCCTACAGCTGCCTTCTATAATCATTTGAGAGCTACCTAACATTTAAGAAAAAGAGAGAACCATATGTTAACACTGAGGAATCAGTGGCCCTTGTTGCTTTGTCTAATTGACCTCACTGTAGGATTTAAGACTGTAGCAACCACTACTGAAGGGACAAAACCTAGGGGTAAAGATGATGAGAATCTTCCATGTCAAGGAAGTATAGGAAGTTTTGTATCATAGATGTGTGCAACCAGCCTCAGTGGTCTTTTTTTTTTTCTCGTTAACACTTCCACTCTCTGATAACATTTTCAGAATCAGGAGGTTCAACCGCTTGCTTACTTAACTTTATTTATTTTTGCATAATCTCTGTACCAGAACAAGAGAAAGATTAAAGGCTCTTTTTTACTGAAGCATTTAAAAACTCCTAGACTTGAAGGGAGACAATTTTGCTACACTTTTTCATCTTTCAAAAGAACACTGACATCCAAACTCATGGAGATTACAGTGGGTCTCTGTCACCTTGAGATATCACAGGGCAAAGTAGAAAACAGATGAGAAAAGATGACAACAGCATTCTTATTTCTCTGGTCTTTTGTTTTTTTGTGGTTAAGAGGGCTGACAGGAGGTTGCCCCAAATAGCAAGCTACATATATATTACTAAACAAGAGAGGACCAGGGAATAAGAGGTGTTTATTCATGATGATTCATCCTGCAGGTTGTGATAGTTGCTAGTAGAATTTTGGCCCATGCCAAATAGCACTCACCAGTAAATCCCACAGGGGATTATTTGCAGTGGATGGTATGGACAAGACTGAAACAGTTTTTTCTTCTTTTAAAACCACTCCCCAACAGGATTTAAGTCCCAGGGAGTGATGCAGTGAATCCAAGAACGGCAAGTTTTCTTGTTCTGCCTTGCCCTGGAATGCAATAAAGATGCATAGCAACCTAGTTTTTACCTTAGGACACCTTCGACTCTGAAGTAAATGGTTAATTGAATGGTACATAACCTTTAAAATAATTTACTACAAGTGATTAGGTCATTCATGATTAGTTATTTTTCTTTCTGGACCATCTGCTATCCTAAAAACAACTAGTGGCAATCTTTCATTATGACCTTCCTACTACTTTCTGCAATATCTTTAATCACCTGAGCTTGTAACTCATAGAATAGCAGGCTGTATACATATAGGAGGACAGCAAATCTATCTGAAAAACTGAGATACTGATTGGGTTACATTTCTTTGAAAAACTGATAGGTCGATCCTATATGAGCGCATTTCCAAACAGAGTAATACCTGGATCTGTTTACATCAGGTTTACATGCAAATATATGACAGCTGCTCTGAAAGTAATGCTTTCCATTTTTTTTTATGTTGGCCCATGACGTCAGAGGCTGATGGTGGTACAACAGTAGACGTTGAATCTTCCCAACAGTATCCCATCACATGTCACCGTGTGACAGATGGCAGCAAAGAGGCAGTCTGACAAAATGGCAACTGACATGGGAGTGTGTAAGAAGCATTGGTGTGTTACTGGATTCTTCCACGTGGAAAAAATGGTACCCACTGACATTTGCTGACACTTTCTGAACATTTATGGATACCAAAGAGTGGATATGAGAACAGTGAGGTGGTGAGTGGTGCATTTTGGCAGTGCATACAATGGTAGTGGGTCACTTCTGCTGGTACAGATATTTATGAGTGTGGCATGCAGGCTCTTGCTCATCGCTGGCAAAAAATGCATAGCTAATGGTGATTGTCTTGATAAACAGTGTTTTCTAGCTGAGAATTTTCTGTATTCAATAATATTATTTACTCTTTGTATCTATCACAGTTTCCATGGAAATAAATAGATAGCATTACTTTTGGAGCAAGTGACATACATCATCTGTGCTTGATTATCTGTTGATGATCTGTTTATTTCCTCTGAATATCCCTGCTGGATTTATGCCTTCCATGTGTGTTTTCTGGATTTCCTGCCCTAAGCAATTGCATAAACACTCATTTTGAGCAATTTGTATAGATAATCATTACTAAAATTTACTGCAAGTGGGATACTTTAGGAGGCTAAGAATCAAGTCTTTCACAGATTTCATTCAGTCTCATAGAACTCACTTCATTAAAAATAGTAGAATGAGCAAAAACAGATGTTTAAGTCCTCTCAAAAAAACAAAGTATGATAGGAGGGTATCACACTGAGCAAAGTCATCAGGACAGAATCGTTTTCCAAAATTGTAGCAATACCCAAATGTGACAGTAATTTTCTTGGCAGAGAAAAGCTATTATCTTTCAGACAAGCCAACTAAATATATTCTGTTATTACTTACCTGCCTCTGGGAAAAGTAATGCTTAAGTATTTAATCTAGACTTCTTCTTTTATGGCCTTATTGTATGTTTTGTCCGAAAGGTCTTGAATGTTTCTTCAACACCAGGTGCTCCCATTCTTTTGGTTGGTAATTCATACCTATCCTTTGATGTTCCCAATGGCATCTGCACACAGTTATTGTTGCTCTCCTGCCTTTGGAAAATGGGACCTTCTTTGGGGAACAAGGTAGAAGGCATCTTTTAAATATTCAGCCTTAGTAGTAATTGATTTCTACAGAGCCTTTTTTACTATTGCCTCTTTTCTCAATTTTTATCTATTTCTGCCTTTTTCTCAACTCTCATAAAATTGACAGAACTCACTATGTATAAAGGACATTTATCCACAATATATTTTGCAGTTTGCTTATATCAGTATAAAATTGCTACTACTTTCAAGAAAGTTAAGAAGATATGTTTCAACTTTACCACTTGCTGGAGCCAGAAATGGAACAAATTATTTGCTATTTATTCACATGATTACACCTGTAGTTTCTTCAGTCTGAATGCTATCGTTTAGTGTTTGCGGTGATTAAAACTACTACATAAATTGCAGAAAGTTGTCATACTGTAACTTTTAAATATACTTATTTGATTCACCTATATTTAATGTGTATTTTTGGGTCAAATTAAGACTATACTTAAGCATCAGATCTATATTCTAGTCTTATCTCTATATAACAATTGCTTTCTTATGCAACTATCATGAAGTAGATTGACTATATTATATCTAATGTGTCTCCACAACAGAAGATGCAATTTGACTTGGTTATATTTAATTAAGTACTGCATATGAAGTGTGTTAGGTTTAGGACACTATTCCTATTCCTATTAAGCTCATAATGGTCTTTGTGACAGAAAACTTTTCTGATAGATTAGACACCCTTGTGCAGATGTTCAAGCTAAAACTTACTTATTTTTTTTACCAGTTTCCTTTCATCAGAAAATACATTAAATGCTTTTGAGCTTTTTTATTTATTTGTTTGTTTTAGTTCTCCACGTGAACTATATTCTTAATTCAATTTATCAGTGCAGCTATTCCCTGACAGTTTGTATTAACTGTCTTACTATCATCAGGACAGTTGCATATTCGTGTCAAGAGAACAGTTTTAATACTTCCTCAATCTACAACAAGAAGAAATCAGATAATATATCAAAAGCATATTTATCTGTACATAAGCCTTGCAAATAGTTATGCTCCTAAAAACATCAACCATCCTACTTCCATCTACCCCAACTCAATATGGCAGAAGTCTCACCAAACTTGAATCTTCATCCTTTGTTCAGCCACAAGTAAAATGGAAACTATGCCTTTTAAAGTCTAAACTCTGTCTGAATAAGAATGTAGTGCTGGGAATTTCCAAATGCATCACATTTATTTGTAAACATGTAAATTTGGGCCTTGCTGACTTGGAATACCATGAGAACTCAGCCGGACAGCTAAATTTCAGCTCTCCCAGTCCTCAGTCTCTCAGACACCCAGAGCTACTCAGTCCCTGAGCACCAGCATTCTGCAGTATCTCTTTCCAAAAGAAACAAACTGAAATTAAGTTCACATCTATAGGATTAACTGAATTTTGCTTTCTTTTCAGGAACTGTATTCAAGACATTTCTCACTGTGGGAATGAAGGCTTTTTCTTAAACTAGATTGCTCTGATGTCATGAGATTGGCAACTGAGAGGTTTTTTTCAATTTAGGACAGATAAAATGGGAAGTCTGGCAAAGCCAGACTGCTCAACAAAGCTAGGAATAGATTCAAAATAAGATCTGATAGATGTAATGAAGTAGATGCAGACAATCTCTGTCCCCTTTCCTTTCTGACATCCAAGTGCACGCTAACTGCTTTTATGTTTTTGAAGGAGCTGATCTACAGAACAAACAGGACTTGGATGGGTTCTCAACACAAGTTCACAAAGAGGGAATTGTACACCCACCGAAAAACCTCTTTGTGCCATATTTGGTAATTATGCATGTCACCTTCGAATAAGAATTCCTATACCGTTGTCCATAGTGCAACCTACTTAGTCGAAAACAACAACAACAACAACAACAACAACACTTGGATCACTTTTGTGGCCTTCCTGTGGACACACTTCGACAGGTCTCCAGAACTCCATATCTGGATGCAGTACTCCAGGTGAGATCTCACCAGCACAGAGTAGAGGGGTAGGATCACCTCCCTCAACCTGCTGGCCACACTTCTTTTGATGCAGCCCAGGATTCAGCTGGGTTGTGAGGGCACACTGCTGACTCATGTCCATCTTACCGTCCGCTAGTACCCCCTGGTGTTTTTGGCAGGGCAGGGCTCAACCATTTCATTCCCCAACTTGTATTGGTAGAGGATGTTGCCTTCACTCAGGCACAAGATCTTGCATTTGGGTTTGTTGAACCTCATGAGGTTTACCTGGGCCCACTGCTCATGCCTGTCCAAGTCACTCACATTCAGTTCCTCTGGTGTGTTGGTTGCAGTCCACAGCTTGATGTCATCAGCAAATTTGCTGAGTGCACTTGACCCCACTGTCAATGTCATTGATGAAGATATTAAAGAGTACTGGTTCCAGCATTGGTTCATCACTGATCTCCATCAAGACACTGTGCCACTGACCACCACTTTCTGTCTCTCTGGACTCGATCCTGCAGCCAGTTCTTTGTCCATTGAACAGTCCATCCATCAAATCCGTATCTTTTCAATTTGGAGAAAAGGATGCTGTGGGTATCATGTCAAAGGCCTTACTGAAGTCCAGATAGATGACATCAGTGACTCTTCCCTTGTCCATTGATGCAGTGACACCAACATAAATAGGCTCATCAAACAAGATTTGCCCTTGGTGAGGCCATGCTGGTTCTCCTGTGTCACCTCCCTGTCTTCCACATGCCTTAGCATAGCTTCCAGAAGGATCTGATCCATGATCTCACCTGGTACAGAGATGAGACTGACAGACTGATAATTCCTGGGGTCATCCTTTTTACCTTCTTATACCTGGTTACGATGTTGCCTTTTTTCCAGTCACCAGGGACTTCACCTGATTGCCACGACTCTTCAAATATTGTTGATAGTGGCTTGGCAACTACATCAGCTAGTTCCCTTGGGACTCTGGAATACATTTCACTGGGACCCACAGATTTGTGGATGTTCAGGTTCCTCAAATGGTCACAAACCTAATCTTTGCTTAAATCTGAGCTCCTGCCAAAAATCACTTACAAGGCAATCAGGCGGCTCCCAGCATCTCCCATAGATTTCTCCATAACAAAATTTTATGGCAGAACGTGTGGCCAAGGCTAGTCTTACTGATGTACGTGTTGAATTTCTTACCTGGGCAGATCATAACATGCAATTAGATCGTAAAAGACATTCCCAGAGGAAGAAAAGCCTTGAAAGCTCTGTTACAACATTGTGCAAAGAAATATGGCTCTCATGCTTCTCATGAATCTTTAACCTTTCTTCACATTATAATTTAAATTATTATAAATGCTGATGTGGTATATTTTCTGTTTTTACTTTTAGAGTCAATGAGGACTGTGGAAGATTCAAAAAAAATTTTGCTCCAAAAAAAGCATCATCATGATTAAAATATCCAGCAAGAACTATGGTTACTGTGAGATGTAGTCATATACTGCCTGCTGGACTTCTTCTAAGATTTGGTACAACTTGATTCTGTTGAGTGCTTTGAATGGAAATCACACGACCCCTTGCCAAAAATCAAAGTCTGATCATTTACTTTGTACAAAGTTGCTGAGAAAGTGGTCAAGAAGTGAATAGATAAAGAAGAAGTACAGACCTGCAAATTGCGGAGATTGAAGAGCATTTTGAAACTCCATGGAAAGGTAAGGAGAAATGGAGTTCCTCTTTCCTAAGTGTCTCTAATGGGACTCTTTCTTCTGGGAAGGTATGATCTGGCATCTCAAAGGAATAAGAGTCTGCTTTTAATATGTAAATTTATACTCCTGTTTACAGGATCATAAGGATGGAGACTGTGACACCAAAGACTACAGATGGTACCAGGCAGGTTAGGTCAGAATGTTGACATGCAGTAATGCTGTGAGCAAGCTCTGAAGCTGTGACTGCCTGAGCTGGTACAGACTATCACCCAAAGACAGGGCAAAAAAATGGTAACCCAGGAGCAGAACAAAACCCATATCAAAATGCCCTTGAATCTGAACAACTCATCTCTATCAGCTGAGCAGTTCAGCATACAGTGGCACCACATCACTTCATCAAACCATTTCCCAGTCCTCAGTTTGAGCTTCTTCTGCTATCACATCTTCTCCATCATTAAAAAAAACAGATTAAAACAAACAAACAAACAAAAAAAAACACAGCAAATTTTCTCTCTATATGAAGTGTTGCATAAGTTTTGAAAAATTGAGAGACACTACTTTCTACATCTTTTTTTTAGTTGTAACCAGCTTACTAGCATAAGGCTAATCAAACGAAAGAAAAGTAGTTAGCAATATTTTGAAAAATGTACAGTGTGCCAGTGGGGTAGGTATCTTCTTTTTCTTATGTGTAGGATTGGCAAAGCATAGGCTACAGCTTCCAGAGAAGACAAAACAAACTCTAAACAGAATAGCATGTCTAGTTCATAAAATAATTATTAATGGAAACAGCACAGATAACAGAACAGCTAAAACTCCATGTAAAATGGAAGCTACCGCTTGGAAGCCACAGCAGTTCCTACCATACTGCTCTTCTGTTTTTAAAGCGTTATTCCAGAACAACACTCAAAAGCAATTATGTAAGAAATTTAAACGAACTAAAATTAGAATTTTAGTTGTTTGCATAAGAGAGTATGCATAACCAGACAAATGTAGGTGGATGCAAGTTTATTTTCCTGTGCTCCAACTGAGATAGCTGTGGTTCAGTTTTCATTTGCCCCTTTATCTCCTTGCAGTACTAAATATATTAGTTCTTACTGACTATTCACAGTATTCTATTCTGAATTTGTATGCAGATTTGTTTCTGCAGCATTTTCCACAATGTATGTGGAAATATAATACATACAATGTATGTATGATAATAACACTTCTTCTGACTGTGCATTCTGCTGTCCTTCAATATTCCTCCACTTCATGCCAAATTCTCCTTCACTCTGTCTTCTCCTTATATTTAATATCCATGGTGAAGATTGTAGGAAGCAACTGACATTCTTTCATGGCTTCTTTCAGAAAGAACTATCCTTTTCTGTGTTTCAGAGCCAGTTCAGGAATTCAGATGGGATTCTTATCAGTGATTCCTTTATTTTCTACCATGTGCCAAGAGATCTGCCTGACAGCAGGAATTCTTGGAGGAACTGGTTAGTACAACTGTGGAGATACAAGACTGATTGTTAAGCTACTTCACGTGAAAGGAAAAAGATTACAACACTGTGGAATATCTCAGTGTGGCTCTTGAAACATTTTTTTCTTTAAAAATACATACAGAGTTTGGATCATTCCTATGTATCTTTTCTGTCTGTAAGATTACAGAAAGATCCCTGATTTGTATTTCAGAAATATAAGATAGAATATCTTACCAACACAAGACAAGGTGAGAAATGTGTTTGTGCACAATCTAAATTCTTCCAAGTTAATACCACAGCAGTGGACAAAAGAGCTCTATGTGATATAACCATTCTTCTCCATCTTTCTTCGGAAGTATAATAATGGGTTTTCAACCACAGTCAGACTTTAACATCAGTATCAGTGCATTAATATAATGGAAAGTATTTCCTTTCTTTGTCCTGTTATCTTCGACTGGAGAGCTGAGCATTTCTTACATTTTCTCCTTGTGCTCTGAATACCTTTACTATATAGATGAATTATTATTTCCCAGCCATTCCACATTCCTAATGAAATCCTCTGAATAACAGATGTCACGGACCCTCTCTACGGACCAACTAAATCATCCGCTGTACAAACGTGATTCACTTTCTCTTCTGTTTCCTCATTGCGTAAATATTCTGATCCCCATACTGAGAACACGTATCGGCAGTGCTCACTCAGGCTCTTGCGTAAAAGGAACTGCCTGAGAGTGGACAACTGATGCGTGTATATGGAGGGGAATCACAGCTGTGAGTACAGGGCTGTGGAGAAGGCTGTGGGCATTCCATGGCGTGGCCAGTGGAATGACAAATGTCCACCAAGACGGTTATTCCTGACTACCACAGCAAGTATTCAGGGCTTTGTCACTGAAGAGAAGGTTGAGCAATATTTGAGCAAATCTGTTTAGAACTGAGAACTGGACCTGTTCCCAGCCCTTCTTTGTAACCCAGAGCTTACAGAGATATGCCAAAGGTACACTTACCCACCCGAGGTGTGCCAGATACAAAGTGGGTAGAGCACAGAACATTTTAACCTTGCAGCTATACAGCCAGCTTTCAATTGCATCTCTGTTTAAATATTCACCATTACAGCACAACATAATTCTCATACTGACAGACAATGAATATGCAGTCTAGATCATCACCAGCAAAATACAGTTTGTAGCTTTAATTACATATTCCAGGACCATACCACTCTGTACTTTTTGCCAAAATAAACACATCGCAGTGGGGAAATCCATATGTTGTTTATACTTTACAGAACACACCTCTTTGGCTGACCAGAACCATGGGGAAGATTCGAATGTCACAATAGTCTTACTGAAAATGAAAAGAGACTTTTTTTTTTTTTTTTTTTCTCACTGGTCCAGTATTTGTGAAATACTGAGCAAGATAATCTGATACGTTTAAAAAATAGAAATTTTCAATTTTATGTCTGTGATTTTTTATCCAAAGAGAAATTCAAATAAAACTTCCATTGGAAAATTTATCCTATCTGTAAACATACTCTGTTTAACTAAATTCACTTACGTCAATTAAGTCCTCTTTCTTAGAGGAATGGTATTGATACATGCATAATACCATTGCCATGATAATAAGCAAATGTAGTCACAAATCTGTGGTGTTGTTTTTTTATTTTTCAGTTGATGCAGCACCCGATCGAGGTGACAATATATTTAAGGCTACTAACTTTTCCCATGTAGTCATTTGACTTAATACAGCATAGCATCAATGCAGAGACACCAACAGGAGGTTTTAGATTGGAAAAACACTCAAAAAGTTAGGAGAGGTTTGCCCCTGGGGAAGAATTTTGTTCACTTGTGCAGGCTGGGAAATGGCCAGCTGCACAGCAGCACCACTCACGATGATCTGGTGACTGGACAAAGCTCTAATCAACCTCTGACTTTTCCATGGCAAAGGAAATATTTGCTGTCTATGTCACCTCTGTAAGGTCCACATAGTTTTGTGCAGATGCCAAAAATTACAGTGTTTACACTGTTCTTTTATGGTTGCACTACTAGCAGTGTTTACACAAAATTGCTATATTTTTAGATTCAGATGTGGTTTTAATATCAAAAACAATGAAGCAGTAATTTTTGAGTAATTTTTCTTTCATTTATTGACAGAAGTAGATGTTACTCCGGCTGAATTTATCAGGTTTCCCAAGGCTGCCAAGACTTCTTCAGTGAAATGAATCAGTGATTCTACATATTTCTCTGATTCATCCTCATCTTTGATACTCATTTCAGTGTTCCAACCTCATATCTTTAAGAGATGACACATCTTAGCACATTTCACTTTAGACAAGCACTTCTAACTCAATGAAAAATCTTTCTCCTATCCAAACATTCAGAAATGGTAATATATCCATACCTGGCACTTATTTGTTTTTACTTTCCTTAATTGTTGTCTGTCAATAAGTGCGAGTGAGTGCTGATGAAAAACCTTGGGAAATTAAGTTATTACCTAAGTTGTTAGCGGTCTGCACTGCATATTCTTTCAGCATGTATTCTGTTTGTGCATGACATGAATGGAACAGTGTGGCAATGGGGAAAAAGCTCACATTCTTGTAAATATGCTTATTATTTACTTATTTACTACTTATGACTGTTTCTATTTAATAATAAACAAGGTGAAAAGAACCCACATTTACAGTTTTGCAAATATGGAAATAAGAAAATTTTTAAAATGAAATGTAACTTAGTTCTTGTTGCTTCTATTTTGTGATATAAATGTGTTGGCTTTTTTGTTTTTTTTTTTTAATTGTACACAAAAAATTAAAATTGCTACAAAAATAATGTCTTCCATTTATTTCCATGGAAACTACAGGACATACAAATACCAAAATAACACTACTTGGTAGATCAAATTCTCAGTTATAAAACAGTATTTCTCAATACAGTCACCACCATTTGCAGAATCACACAGATGAGGTGATTGAGACATTCTTCATTTCATGGTATGAGCTGTGCATGGCCATCTGGAATGTGGCTTGTCTCTTGTGTCACCATCACCACTGCTGAAACATACCACCCACCTCCTTACTCTGTTCACATCCACTGTTTGTTCTCCTTGAACGTTCAGCAGCCATAGACAAATGTCACCAGGTGTCATCTGAAATAGAAGCTGCTCTGTAACGTGGTCATTGGCTTGCAAAAGATTTGTTCTGTGTTGGCACATTTGACATGGCAATACAAACTGCAGCATTTACCCAGTTTCCAGCATCACAGCACAAAATATTCTAACATATTCAGTAGTCCGACAGTGGACCTAAAGGAAGTTATTCATGGGATGAGAGAAAGAAGGAATTCAATAGTTTGCATGTTGCTCACCAAACTGCAGAACAGGCCAGCAGCCTGTTTGTTTCAACTTAGTGTTCCTCCTCACACTGCAGCAACAATTCCAGAGTACACAGGGCTCCAGAGGAGCACAGGGAAGCTCATTCCTGAAGCCGAGGAAATAGCTGTGATAGGAAGGCAGCAGCTGGAGATGGAGCTGTTTGGACATGCTGCTTCTTTGCAGTTACCATACAGTGCTTGTGTTCAAGATCCTCACTATGATGTATTGAGCATGAATACTACCTCAAAATAGAAAGCAGACAAAAATGATACGGTATCGAGGCTAAGCTGAATATGGCAGCCTGTGGGTGTGTTCTGCTCTCTGCTAACATCAGTAAAATTTTCTTCTCCACTGCAAACAGTACGCTTTGCTGAGTTAGTTTGGGTTTTATAACTGCTGTGCAAGTATAATATTTAAACCTCTGTGTTCTTTTCCTGAAATGCCACTTATAGCTGGGAGCAGCTGCATAAACTTTGTTTACATGCTACTCCTACAGAAAGGCATTTGTTCTCCAACTGTTGCTCTTCTGTCCCATCAAATGAAAATACTATCCCGAGGCCTGCACCACAGAGACATTTACTCAGTGGAAACACAGGAAAAGTTAGGGAAAACACTACTCATCCTAAAACACCAGATTTTGAGCACCACATGGCAAAGCTGGAACCAAGAACATACTAAGAAAGGCAACTGTGAGAAGGGACAGTTTCACTGTTTTGCAAAAGAATCGCAACTAGCATGATCACCTTGATGCCTCTTCCAATCCCACAAAACTTCTAATCACATGCTTCACTTATAAATCATGAAAGAAAGAATCAGTGTAGCAGTCAAGAATATTGCCTGCATTGGGGTCCCCATGCATTGCCATCATTCTGCAGTACACTAACGTCATCAAGAAGTATGAACCTCATATGCTCCCAGATAAATACAGTAAACATTTTGCTGGTATTTAAACATACTTCTTTGGGTAAAATTGTTAAGATGGTTTAAAAAAAAAAAAAGTTTCTTAAAACACAGTTTGTGGCAGGGACTTTCAGAATATTTTTTTTTATTATTTTTTTTTTTTAAATCAGATATCTCAGTATGGTTTTCAGGTGTCTGTCATGACTCAGTTTTGTAACCTTCTAAAAACAAACAAAAACTCTCTGAAAACCCCAATGTCTTGTTTTTTGAATAAATCAGCAACAGCCTAGGAAAACCACAGACTCATCACACTCATATTTAAAAACAAAAATCATTAGCCCCAAGGAAGTTTAATTAAAAATACAGAAGAGTATACAATGCAGAAGAAATAGGTCAGGAAGGAATAATATGAAACAAAATTACTTCTTGAAAATAGTCCAGGAAAAGCAAGGCAAGTCTGGACCCAGTCATTAATGATATCAGGGAGGAGATGGAATTGTGAAGGCTAATAGAGTCATGGGAAAAACAAGCACATCTGTTATCCAAACATAGCTGCAAAGCATTTCTGTTGATTGTTTTGTGAAGAACGTTACTTCTCCACATACGGTTTGTGGTACAAAGGAGAAGTTACACTTCAGTCTCACTGTTTTTGACTGTTTGACTATTTAGACAATAGCCCTCTGAATAATAAAAACTCTCCATGCACTTTTTAAAATGCCTAGCTAACTGGCATTTGAAGTGTAAGTTCCAATATAGCATTTGCTTTGCAGTTCTGAATGCTCATTCTGTAAAACACAGAGATAAAAAATCACACCGACTTATAACACAGAGGTATGAACTGCAGTTATTTATTGGGGTTAGTATAGTCAGTATCTAGAATATTATATACATTATTAGTTTGTTTAATACCTAGAGGGTCTATAACCTATGATTCCTATAACCTATAACTAATGTTCATAAAATCAAGGGGTTTCAGCTACTCTGGTTCCCCTCTGTCTTTTAGTGATATCCCAGGAAGTCCAGTTGCAGCAGAGCAAATTTCCAATAAGGATCCACCCCTGAACACTTGCTTTATCATATCTCAAGTGCCATTTTCACAATAAAACAATTTTTCCTGAGATACAGATTCTTGAGCACAATAATCTTTAAAGAAAAGAGGGAGCCTTCACGGGCAATAAAATCATAATCAGACTCTGAAAATAGAAATTGGTAGGAAAACATCAAAAGACTTTGGAAAAAAATCTGCTGGACTTTGATGAGAGCCATTCAATCACGCAGATCCTATTACAAAGTGCTTTTATCAATTGTTTCAATTTGCATGTTGATTACTTCACTTTCTCCTGGATTTTTAGGTACAGAAATCTTTCCACTCAAGTAACGTGGTAAAAATTTTCCTTCTAAACTTCTCCTTTTTATGGGTGTTGAAAACTAATCTATTCCTCACTCTGCTCATTAGTTCTGCTTTTGGCTTCCTGATGTTTCCACTCCTGCTGGGTACAGTGAAACTTTTTCGCATACTTCTCGTTCTTTCTCTGTAAGTTTGGCTATATCTTTCCCTTTTTTTTACTAAAATCCTCATGTTGTCAATTTGTGAATAGATATCTAGTTTTCTACTTACTTTTTGTACCTGTCCCATATTGTCCCATTTGTCTTCCTGAGATTCTTAATCATTGCATGGCAATTATTTACAAAACTGCTCTACTCACACTTGCTTTCACAGATTTTGAGCTCTGCGGCATGTCTGGCTCTGTGTCAGTCTGAATCTGAAGTAAGAGCAGACCCTGGAAATAAACCTTCATAGTCATCACAGCCTTCCTTGGCACTTGAGCATCATGAGCAGACAAGTGAAGGAGTTCAGAAAAATTTGAAGTAAAGTTATCCAAGCAACATAGAAAAATCTCATCCTCCTCCACAGAGATAAATAAAAAATTGCTGAGGATGCAATCCCAGGCTGGTACAGCATTTAAGGAGGACAAATTGCACACAAACTGAGGTATGGATAGAGCAAGGGTCATTAAATAGACTAAAGTCTCCAACTTACTCCCAAAAGAATGAAGTCTGAAAAAGAATGCACCGGAACAGATTAAGGAAGACATGATGTGACTGGGTGGAACTGAAGCAGTGCTGTCAGATCCTTAGACAGTGGAGAGTTTTCTCACATTGTCAGGAACACAGGACTTAAAGTGTTCAGTCTCTTCCTACTGTCTTAAGTAAAATAGAAATAATACCACCAGTATTTTTCTTTCCTGTGTTTTTCATAATTATAGTTGTCACAAAATAGCAACAAGATGGGCATTTTTATGAAATCCAGACAACCATTTAGACTCATAACTTGAGTCAGACGGTGCTAACCTAATACTCCAAAGAAAGCAGGTCTCTCCATCTGTCTCAAGTAGGCAACACTCAAGAAGGAAATTAGTACCACCCTGTACTCCAGCATCTCTTCTGATGGATGGAGTCTATCCATTAAAATGCTAGTTATTTCTCCTCCTCTGTGTTGTTCTCACACGGCAGGATGTGTCAACATGACCTGCCACAGTCCTTGCAGACACACTATCCTGCCCTGCCTTGCATTTGAGTCTTCTCTTCAGGATACAGGAAATAGCATGAAACAGTATAAAACTCTTCCCTACTAGTGCCTTATTTCCTGGCCTCTGTGGAGGCTATGGGATCTTCAGACATTTTCCAGAAGGAAAACACGATGGCTGTGCCTCCCTTTATACACTACTGTTCATTGCTGTTATTGCTGTCAAGGAAGCAATGTCTGAGGTTGGGAGAGCCCTCTGGGTCCATGTGGTTCAACCCCACCTTCATCAGGGTCACCCAGAGCAGGATGCTCGGAGCCGTGTCCAGACAGCTTTTGGAGATCTCCCAGGAGGAGCCCACAGCCTCTGTGCAACCTGTGCCAGTGCTCAGCCACCTGCAGTGCACAGAAGTGCTTCCTGAAGTTCCCACAGAACCACCTCTTGTTTGTGCCCACTGCCAAAAAGAACCTGGCTCTGTCCTCTTTGTATCTTCTTTTCAAGTATTTACATACACTGATAAGATCTTCCCCTGGGCACAAGAGCAGCGTTCAGGTGGTTGCCTTCCCTACCAAAACTTCATCTGATAATAAGAACAGTCTGCCCTAATGGCAGACAGCTTTTTCACATATTTATAGGTCTCATATCTTAACTCACAGGAATTTTGAGGGAGTACACACACAAGCTTTGTTTGCTTATCCCTCCAGCCTATTTTAATAACTTATTTATTAATAAAGCCATTCAAGCAGCCCTCTTCTCTTGAGAGAACAAAGTAGCTGTAACATCATCATGTGTTCACTATGCATGAAAGATAAACTTCTGAGTCTTTTTCTCCTTAGGTTGCCACTTAAAACACTTCTGATCTGCAGGAACATCTCTGCGGGGATACAAGGGACTGTCCAGTTGGGATATGACTCAACATGTCCTTATTCTCCAGAGTTGCTTTCTTACTATATTAATCTCAGAAGAGAGCAGCAGTAAGGAAAACTATGCAAGAAATCCCCAGAATAGCAAAGAAGTTAGTTGATGTACTTTTTGATGGTAACAAGTAAACTTTGTCAGGGGCCAAACACGTAGTTTGGACATGCCCATCTTAAAAGCTGTTATTCTATTTGGATTAAAATACCAGAAGCCTATGGATAGCCACATACCCCAGAGACATTTGAAAAAAAGGCATGCCAAGTAACAAACATGAAAGCTGTAGATACTGCATATGTGGCTCAAGCATTGATGTACCAATGCAGACAGCTTTCAAAGTCTCAAATACAGCAGGTCTTGCTGCTGAGTGTCAATGGTATTTACATCCTTAAGAGGTTAAAATAATCAGCATAAACGTCCACAAAATACTAGAATAGCTAAAGTACAGCTAAGCATTTTTACCTGCTACTCTGCATGTCAAGAATGCTGGCTGCAGATGGTTACTGACAGCAAGACAATACAAATTTTAGAACTAAAAGAGGAGAGGATATGATCTTTATAGGAGATCTGGGATGAAATAAAAAATCTTGTGTTCCTCCTTTGAGTTATCCAGCAGACTACAGTCACTCTTTCCTATTAATTAAGCTTTATTTGGGAATAAAACAATTTTCTGACTTCTCTACAAATGGTGAATGCTCATATTTCCAAGCAGGTCTGAGTTGCCTAATTTATTTATTTCTTCTTCTTACGCTTTTCCCAGAACACATACTGCTTCCAGGAGTGCTGACAGAGTGATGAAAGAAGAGATAAACTGTTACTACCATTCACAATAAACCCCCAGCTGACTAAAACCTATGGCTTCTGAAAAAAGGAATTTTGGTAGTGATTTGAAGATCATTCTTGCTTCTCAATAGGTATTTTTATCAGGTATTGAATAATACAGAAATAAAATAACAAATACTTTACTTCTTGTTCACTATTGTTCACTTTCATCGCCTTCATATATGTTTTTATAGTTTATTAAAAAAATACTAGAAATCAAAACACTTTGTAGAGCTGGCATATGAGAAAAATATGCTCCTAGTGTGTCCTATCTTTCAGTTAGTTACATAAAACATTTATTGGCTAGGGAAATTATGTATATTGGAAACACCTACCCAAGGAAGAGAAAAATGCTTTTGTTAAATATTATCAAGTTATGCCTTAAAAGCCCCTTCAGTCTAGAATGGAATATTTATAGAAATTGAGGAAATGAGCTTTTTCACTTCTTCCTTCGGATACTACTTCTCTAGGTTATGTCACAGTGATCAACATACGTGAACACATCTGCTGACTTCAGTGTGTTTTCCCTGAAGTACAAAGGCTTACCAGTGCTATGTGCCAAGGCTGCTCTGAAAGTAATGAACATTTAGTTCAACCCAAACACCAGAAGAGTCACAAGCAAATTTATTCAGAACATGAATAAAAATAAGTTATCTTAAAAAGATGGAAAAAATGTAATGGCTCTCTAGTTTTGTATTCATAAGTGCAGAATTTTAATCAAGCTAGCTGTAAATATCAAACAATCGGAGTAAGAAATACCATGAGAATAAATAATGAATATAGTTTCTCTTACTTTCATCTATACTCTATACTCCGACAGGAACTGTTTATAAATTCATTAGCTTCTTATAGAAAAATTGATCTACCAAAGTTATTCTTGTGCATAAACGTTAATAGCTTGGTAAGACTGTGAGTCAGATGAATCATTTTACAGCTAGGTCAAACTGTTCACATGTGAAGTTGTTATGCATCTTTTACTACATATTCCTTAAGATTTATGTTTCTGTCTATCCAGCTGTTCTAGGAGCAGGGTCTATAATGTCATCTTGGTTAGGATCCAACACACGCACATGAAAGTGAAAATGTTGATTTAATAACTAGGTTTTATTTGTAAGCAGAGTGCTTGGGCAGATGTTACTGAGAAAATAAGTTCCTTCATGCAGAGATCATGGGAATACTTATATTTCAACAGCATACAAAGAAAATGCCTCATTTCTGCCCACATGTCAGAGAACTGCCATATGTAAATTAAGTAATGGATAACATAGTAATAGTGTAGCTTTTATGCTATTTTAAAATCTCCTTTTTTTTTTTTTAATAAATCTGTGTAATCTTTTTATACCTATGCCACAATATCCAATCTTGGCTATCTAACACACAAATGAAATGTTTACTGCTAGTGTTTACAATGCTTCTAGCAGTCCAGGATAACAACAGTGTTAATTATAAGTGATGAATCAGAGATCAGATGTTAGTCAGCAAATTCTCCTGATATTTGCACAGCAATATTGGTCTAAAGACTAACTTGCTCATTTCCTGCCTAGTGGTAATGAAGCATATGAACCTTGGATGAACCTGAAGTTCAAATCCAAAGAGCCATTTGTAGAAGAACCATCTTCCTCTGTACATTAGAAGTTCACAAGATGGAATATGTTAAAAATAACAGTTTTGGAAACAAGTATTCTCCAATTATACTGAAAACATGTAATTTTCTCCACTGTATTTCAGTGACATGTACAATAAATATAATTTAAATGCAAGTTATACAGTATCTGTTCTGTTAAAAATAGAGGTGTTTGTTTACTTGTTGGGGATTGACAAAAATCATTATTTTAAACCACAGCTTGAGTGGTCAATGCATTTTAGAGCACTGAAAACTCACAATAACAATTTGTTTGCATGGGGTTAGGTACTGCAAACATATGTGCAGCAATGAATATAGCAAACAAAAATCCAAGAAATATCAAAACCTTTGCACTTCTACTGCAAGAGGCATAAGAATGTAAAATAGTAGTTTACAGCTTTCAAGCAACATCTTTCCTGTAACTTTCCAATGAGATTATTTTTAGACAACATGCACTTTGCAGGAGAGAAGCTGCTTCAGATATGTTTAAGGTAACCTTAAAATATTTCTGGTAAAGCTTTTTACTAGGGCCACTAGACAAAATACTATTTCACAGTTGCCTAAGATAGAGACTATTAAATACAATTTTTTTTAAATGATAATTAAAAATTTTAAAAAACTGCAAATATAACATATTTTGTTTTGGAATGCTGCAGGCTGACAGAGAGGGAAAGTCTTGAGGATTTTTTATTTTTTTCATTATGAAAGAACTGCTTCAAAAGCAATTTCTCCCATTTTATGATGTTGGCCCACAACATCAGAGGTGGATGTTGGTGGCATGGCAGTAGAAGTTGAAACTTGCTGCCAGTATTCCATTACACTTTGTTGCCATGTGACAGATGGCAGCAGAGGGGCAGTCTGACAGACAGGCATCTGACATAGGAGTACATAAAAAGGAAACAATGAATTCCTCCATGCAGAATAAATGGCACCCACTGATATTAATTGATTCTTGCTGAACATCTGTGGAGACCAGACAGTGAATGTGAGTAGAGTGAGGAGGTGAATGGTACATTTCACCGGTGATGACTGTGACTTCTACTATTGCAGATTTCTGTGAGGGTATCTTGTTCATGGCTGGCAAAAATGCGTAGATAGTGGTGATGACTATGCTAAAACAAATACTCTGTTTGAGGATTTTCTCAATCAAATAATGTTATTGCATTCTTTGTATCTGTTGTAGTTTCCATGGAAATAAATAGCAGGTATACTTTTCAGAGCAACTGATGTGTTACAGATTTTGTTTAAAAAAAAAACAACAAAAGCCTGTTAAAATTGTCTCAAAATAAAACCAAAATATTTTCTCCTCTGTGATTCTGTATTCATTTATCAAATATCTTATATAATACAATATACTTATGCAGCTTCTCCTATATACCTAGCCACAGATACATAGTTACCTTAGCCAAGAATATTTGTACTTAGAGTTTGGAGGAAACACAGTATCTTCATTTACAATTAGTTCACATTTTCAGGGAATACCACAGTCTTCTCTTCAAATGCCTACAATAAACCAAGACAGATGAAGAGGTGACTGTAATACTATGCTTCAAATATGCATTTAAACCCAGGAATGTTAGCTAAATTAACACCAGCCTGAGTTGTGCAGTTGACAAGATAGAAGGAATGGATGCCAACCAGAAAGACCTGGACATCCTTGAAAAGTGGGCCCATGAAAACCTAGTGAGGTTCAACAGGGCCAACTGCAAGGGATTGTGCTTGGGTTGGGACAATCGCAGATACATCTACAGACTGTGCGAAGAACCTGTTGAGAGCAGTCCTGTGGAGAAGGACGTGGAAGTCCTGGTGGATAAAAAGCTAGACATGAGCTAGCACTATGGCTTGCAGCTCTAAAGGCCAGCAGTATCCTGGACTGCATTAAAAGAGGTGTGGCCATTGGGACGGGGAGGGAATTGTCCCCCTCCGCTCTGCCCTTGTGAGGCCAGGCCTCATCTTGGAGTTCCCAGCACGAGAAAAATGTAGAGCTTTTGGAAGGGTCCATAGGACGGTCACATAGATGATCAGAGAGCTATGCCATCTCTTCTCTGAAGACATGCTGAGGGAAATTAGCTTGTTCAGCCAGGAGAAGAGGAAGAGAGAGGGGAGGTCTGATAGTGATTGTCCAATACTTAAAGGAAGTTTATAAGGAAGAGGGGAGATCAATTTTTTACAAGGGCAGATAGTGATAGGACAGAGGAGAACAGTTTTAAACAGAAAAAGAAAAGATTAAAAATAGATGTTAGAGGAAAGTTTATCACTGAGAGGGTGGTGAGCCACAGGCACAGACTTCCCAGAGAAGCTGTGGATGCCCAAACTTTGGACACATTCAAGGCCAAGTTGGATGGGGCCTTGGGCAACCTGAACTAGTGCCTGACTTAGTGGTTGGCATCCTTGTCTACATCAGGGTGGCTGGAACTAAGTGATCTTTGAAGCAAGAAAATCTTAGTTAGGTACAAATCAGAGCTGAAATGCATTGACTCTTACAAGTAAAGAGAGGCTCATTGCTGGAAAGATCACACAGTAATTTAGAAGCAACTCACAGTCTGGTCCCCCCACCTCTTCTATTTTAGGCATATTTGGGGTTTTGCCTTTTTTTTTCTATAGCTGTTGTTCTGTGGTGTATTTATTTAAAGGGAGATTGACAAACAAAAGACATCTGGAGATATGAAATTTGTATAAGAAGTTTCACACTCTAAAAATGGTTATCAAAAATATCAAATTGGTTGTAAAGCAATGTTAGTGATCACAGATCACAAGTTTAGGGTGGCTAGACAAAGCTGATAAAAAAAGCTTTTGAAGTAATTTGTGGTTATGTTACATGCCTTTTTATTAAATTTATGCCTCATACTTCATTACAGAACAAGTGCGGAAATTCAGCTCCAATAATTGTAAGATATTTAGCTGTTAAAAAAACTTTAATATGGCCTCTGTTTATAGAAGATAAATAAACAAATCTTCCAGTAAACTGTTAAATACTTTATTCCAATATGCCATGTTGTATAGCACTATTGCTCCAGATGTCTCTTGTCACTATGACAATGACAACAATTTACTATCTCTCCTGAGAAACCAAAGAACAAACATGTATGTGAGGAGAGAGGGTGACCACCACAGCAGTTGTTTGCGTGCTCTGTTCCCTGTCTGCAGGCTTTTAAATGTTGTTTAATTTTTTTTTTTTTACACTTTATTCTCATCAAGAAAATAAACACGTAAACTTATTTCCAATTTAAATATAGCACAGAAAAGAACAATCAAGTAGTCTTAAAACTTGCACATATGGAAATGTAGGGCATATTTACTACAAACTGCAAGAGAAAATTTATTTAGAAAGACCCCAAGGAATCTGGTGGACATGAAACTGAACATGCACCTACAGGTCAAGAGATGTAATCCTTCCTCTCCAGAAGGTCATCACTGGAATTCTGTGTCCACAAGTTCCATGTTCTTTCCAGTCGTCCAATGATGGGACAAGGCAATAGGTACAAACTGAAAAACAGAAGCTTCCTCCTTAATATAAGGAAACTTTTATTTATTTATTTATTTTTATTTCATTTTTTATTTTTTATTGTGGGAAAGATTGAGAACAAAATAGAAGAATAGATTCCCCAGGGATATTGTTGATCTTTATCCCTAGAGATCTTCAAAACATGTGGTCCTGGGCAACCTATTCCAGGTTGAAAAGAGATCAACAAGACCTCCAGACATCCATTCAAACTCAGTTCTTTTGTTATCTATTAGGCTTTCCTACCTACCTACCAACCTTTCCTACCTACAAGTTTCTCTTCCTTGACAGTCCTCAGAGGAGTTGAGTCAGAGTACCCTGCAGGCACTGAGCAGGTGACCAGTTCTCCCCCACTTACTGTGTTCTGCTCCTTGTTACTGGGCTGTTGTGCTCAGGGACACCAGTGTTTTATCACAAGAACTGATAAGTCTGCAGTTAAACACCTCTTGCAAGTCTACACAAGGAGAGCAAATGAAAAAACATTTAAAACTGCAGAGTGTTGACTATACCTCTATCCACTCAACCCAACAGTCTCAGCCATCTGAGCTCTGCAAGTTAGCATGAGCTTTTGCATAGTTGTTCTAATCTTTAGACTTGCTTGCTATACATCCTCATTACCTCATATGGCACTAGTGTCACCTGCTGGGAGTGCTCCAGCTGCATCACCAACAGTATTCAGATCAGGAATAAAGTCAGAAAACAAACAGATAAATTCCACACCACATGAGTAAAAAAGCATTAAATTTATTACCTTAATGCTTACCCAGCTGTAACTCACCTAGAAGCATACTAGTCAACGGTATAAATAAAAGATAGCAAAGTCATTGTTTTTAGATCAGAACCTCTCTTGGAATCTCTATTTCATCATATTGGACATTACCCAACCCAAGAGAAATGTATCATATCAGTGGTCTTAGCAGTAGAAGGATTATTTTGCATGGGAAGGTGTAGGACAGGCTGTGTAGACCATATTCCCTCCACAGCTGTTTTGCAATTATTTCTTTATTAACCTCGTCACTGAAAAAGACAAATATATTCATCAATTTTTTCATTGTACTTCTTTTACAGTTTTTTTCCTTTTCAACAAAGGATGTTATGTTCAGAAATGAGCTGAGCTATTCACTTGAAGATCTTTATTTTTATGTAACATAAGTGAAACTGTTGTTATCACAGCCTTGGCCTCTGCTTGAGAATTTCCATTACTTTATAACTTAGAATGTATAAATCAGACTCACTCTAGATTAGCTGTTTGAATACTAATACCTTGTTTATTTATCCAGTTTTTTTTTTTTAACTTGACATGACATAGTTAAAAAAATAAAATGCATAAGAAACCTCACTGTTCACTTGATAACATAGAAAAAAATAGCAATTAGTAGAAAGATGACCTGAGGTAATGACATTTGATTGCAAATGAAGTTTTGGATAAAGTAAGAATTTGAGCCTTTTATCAGAGTTGTGCAGCCTGTAGTGAAAGAATCTCCCATAGGAGTTTCTTGGGTTATTTTTACCTGCCCTCCCATAGTCTTTCTTTGTCCATGCCTCACACAAGAAAGAGAGCCTTTAGACAGCACAACAAAATGTCTCTTCCTAGTAGCATTGCACCCTACACAAAGAACTATTTTTTTCCTAGAACTGTCTGCTTTAAAATGAAATGACTTTCTGAGGGTAACCAAATCACCAAGAAGAATTTTCAGTTATTACACTCAAAGAGTTTCAAAAAAAGGGAAAACTCAATAGTTCCTTCCCAAGAGCCTCTGAATTTTTCATGGCTAAATACCTACTCGAAGAAACACATTGACAGAGAGCTTCATGTTCCTAGATAGTGCTTCCTCCCAAATCAGGATTTTCACAAGAGCTAACATAGAGCATACTTGCACGTCTGCTCTGCACGTCCATAAGTGATGCTTTTAGAGCATTGATCAGCACTTCTCACATTAAAAGAAGTCCATAAAAGATAACAATTTCCAGTTTTATCCCACCTATAGTTTTACTGCCTCCCTGTTGGCATCTAGGCGAGGCAACAGGGCAACAGGCCTGCAATCAACAAATGGACATGGAACTGTGGCACTAGGATATTGCTAAGGAGGCATCATCCTACTATAATTTTGAAGCCAGCTGTTGAGTTGTGCTGCATCCATAAAGGAGGTAAACAGCAGAATATCTCCTTTGTGAAACAGAGGGATATTGGGCTTGAGTTAGACACTTGATCGTACAGCACAGTCTTAATTTAAATGGTTCTGAGTCTGCCCAGCAGCAGACCATCATGACATTTAACAGAAACAAAAAGCAATGCAGAACTCCAGATGCCTCCTTTTTTTTTTTTTCAGATGCAAGTTGAGAGTTGTTCTAAAGATCTAAAGTTCGGACTTTGGTACCTCCAGGACTCTTATGTTAAGTGCCCAAGGCTTTTAGTTGTAGTAAGTGGTTTAAGCATTATTGTGTGTCTGGCTATCTAGTCTCACTGATAAACGCAAACTGACCTTGAAATAAATATTTACTGGAATTTTTTTAATTTATTTGCATAACTGAAAACTTGGAATGCTGGTCTTTACAGTACAGAATACTTGCACTACGTTTGAACAGACTAAAGTTTCTACAGATGAATTCAGGATTTCCTCAAAACAACAAAAAGAGCAAAAACATTTAGGACTGTATTAGTCTTATTTTGACAGTTGTTTTTGTAAAACACAACCTGCTGATTATTAGGTTATTATCATTTTAGCTGAGGAGCTTTGGTTTGGGTTTATATTATGTATCATGTGATATTTATCTCTCCATCATCTGAGCTCTTGTTCACAAAGAAATGCTAAGGATACAACATTTCCTCTGGGAAGTGATTTAGTATTAATATTGTAAATGTACGTTGATAATGAAGTAAAAAATCAAACAAACAAACAAACAAAAAAAACAAAAAGAAGTCCAGAATTTCATTAACCGTTACAAAACTTTCGTCATTCTAGTAACAAAGCAAAGGACGAGGACATTATAAAATGACACAAACATCTGAATTCACAGGGATGTACATGAAATGTTATACATTTTTCAAACAAATTGCAGCTGAGCTTTTGAAGCTAACTATTGTACTCAAGAATGCGAATATTACACTGCAGTAATGATATGTGGTCTTTGAAACTATAATATTCTTCTAAAAGTCATAGACTATCTTCTTAGCGAAACTTAGATTTAAAAGTTGTTTTGTATACTTTTTTTTAATGTAACCTTGTTATAGGAATATGCCATATAGTTTTCCCAAAGCTAATTGAATTAAACTTAAAAAAAAAACGTAGATAGACTGAGAGGAATTGTAGCTCTCCCACTGATATGTTGATTGTATTTTCTGAGTTTACAGATAATTCTGTATCCTATACTTTTTACTATCTTTTAAGCAGAGCTGTCCTGACTTTGAAATCATTACTAGTATCCTGACACTGCTAAAAGATACGGATGTGGAATGGATTTTACTGTAATTATCTTTAAAGAAAAAAAAAAGGGGGGGGGTTGATATTGCCTATATCCATCGTGCTAGGAAAAATACGAGAGAGCTAAATCACAAGAAAAACTATGATAATCTGGGAAACTTTCTGAGGACAAGGAAAATGAAGCTTTGAAATGGATTGTGTGGGTGTTTATGGAGTTTGTCTTTGAAGGTCTTTAAGGATATCTTTCAGAAATGATGTAGGTACAGTTAATTCTGCCTTGTGGCAGAGAAATAATTGAATGAAGTCTCCTTCATTGCTATTTCCTGGGAATAACAGTTTTCCCCTACTCGTTACAATTTAAAAGACAACATGATATGATTGTGCAACACTATCCTTTGCATAGTTTTTATCACATGTCCTTTTCACTCAGATTTTTCAAAACTGTCATTTTAAACAGTGTTGTTTATGATATCTGGGCTACAGAAGCTAAATTCACTGTTACACGAATTCTTGACTCTTTCACACAGGAAAGTACAAGAATTATGAAGTCTGTGGGCAGTGAGGATAACAGGAAAAAGGTGTGTGCTTTTTGATGTGATGTGCTCTTAACATATATATAAATCTAAAATTTATTTCTCTAAGATAGGATTCTTAACAATTTGGGATTCAGTTGCAATAAAATCACTTCTAACAGAATTCAAGAATATCCAAAGTCTTGCTAGATTTTTTCTTAAGCTTTTATAATTTAATCTGTATGTTATCACACACACTCTTTCACTTCCTAATTGCTTTAAAAATCTAAATTTTGAAGAAAACAGTCCCATTCTGTTGCGCGTAATAGGCCAGCTTTCTTCCTTTACCTTTAAACATAATAATTCCTTGAAAGCAATAAAGCACAAGGATACTAAAAATTGGTTCATGCTAACATTACAGACATTTTGAAATTTAAGTAGAATGTGATGAATGACAATAAAAATCAGACTACGCTAAATTTTTGAGGTCTCACAAACTCTGTGATGAGAAGCAACACAAATATATCAAATGTCTTAAAGATACCTTTTTACATTTCAATATTACTTCTGGAAACTATCAGTTTATCGCCTGAAAACTTCAAAACCTTTAGGAAAAGAAAAACAGGATAATAATCTATAAATTATTATTTACTTCACAACTTTTCTCTCTGGATTTTTAATTGAGTGTTCTGATAAACTATCACATATAATTCCCTTGAATTCTGTATACAATAAATTATCTACTTTTAATTTAGCAATCTGTACAGCATTGCCAGTGTTCAGAGTGGGAAACCTGGCAAAACTTTCCTGGGAATGAACTGTGAGTAAACTGTTCTCCAGGGACTGAAGTTCTTGTTTTGATCCCTGTTTTTGAGCAACTGGCACTTGTATCTTCTGCCAAGAAATGAACAATGGTCATGTACTGGTTGAAGTTTTTTTTATTGCTTCTCAATTTTTTTTTCTTAGCATGAACATAAATCTGAATTTGGAATATATTTCAAATGGCATGCAGTTCCCAATAACATTTATGAAATGCTACTTGCAAGCCTATTGCTATTGCTAAATAAAAATTTATTTTCCCATTATTAAAAGTAAGACTCATTGCCTGTAAAAAAGGCAATAATTTAGCATATACAAGCATTTTAAAATATTCTATCTCACTTTCAGCCATGCTGCCCTCACCAGGAATCTTGTTGTAGCTTGACAAATAATAAAATGTTGTCTAATGAACAAGTATTTTTGAAAAAATACACTTTTTCCACACACACAGTCCCCAAAGACATCAGTGAAAATTCAAGCCTGGACGTGCAATTTCACTCCACAGTAGATAGAAACTATTTAAAAATCAGCAAGATGGGTCTTCTAAATCTGGATCTCTAAGGACCACCTTGCTATTCTTGCCAGGAGAAGGACGTGTTTGTGAAACAGTGATGTGGGCGAATACACATAAACATTCACAGAAACATAAAATAAACTTGGAGAGCTTTAGTTTTGCAGTATTTCATCATCCCACTGAACATCAGACGCTTTGGTTACAAACAGCCTTCATTTTAAAGGATAGAGGAAATTTCCCAATTGAGATAACATTTTAAATTGCTTAAAGATTTAGATTTCTTTGTGCAGTCTTTAGCCTGTTGTATTCTGCTGTAACTCCAGGTACTGCTGACATCTTCTGACTGAACCATATAACTAATCTACCAAAAATTATCTGCTTTGGTTGTCCATTTTCCTCCAGAGCTTCTTCTCTCCAACGGGCTATTGCAATCTTTGGCCTACTCTCTCTACTCCCATTCCAGAGAACTTGAATCCTAATCTGACAAATTCCCTTCCAGACAACTTTCTATTATATATTCTTTGAGGTACAGGAAAGGTAATTTTCTTAGAGCACCGTTCCTTTATTACTACTGCATAATTATCTTTTTGCCCAAAGTAAAGGTAAACAACTGTTTCCATGTTTAGAGAAAAAATAGAAAATTATTCTCCAGATCTCATCCAAGTGATTCTGCTGCAGGCTGAGCACCCATTTCAGTATTATCTTTCATTTCATTTAACCAGGAAGAATAAGAAGGCACCAACCACGACTAATTTCCATGATCACTTCATACTCTCTCCACATTAGTGCCTGGACTCCTTCTTACAGTTTACTATATAGTACCTTTTTATGAACAATTCCTGCAGAGCGACAATATCAGGTTCGTCCATTCCTCACCAGCTGGATCTTAAGCAGTCTGTATATGGAATTTAGCTTAATCAAAATGAAAAAAAGAATATTTTGCATTACATTTACTTTTCAACTTTTCAACCTCGTCTATCGTGTTCAAGACTCCACACCACCCACTGAGTTGAACAGAAGTTAGGCTTCTAAATAATTTTGACATTCTGTCCTTACACATGGCAAAAATCTAGAAGATGTAAAGCAGAAACTCACAGATATACACACAGAATCATAGAAACATACTGGCTGAAGGGGACCTCTGGAAGCCATCCAAGACAAATTGCAAGAGGCCAGTCTATGAAAAACAGTAGACTGGAGATTTTCGAGTCTTGGCTTTGCTAATCCAGGACAGACTCAGGAATTAAATTTCCATGCCCCCCTGGGCATCTCATTCCAGCACCATACCACCAAGATGTGAATGAGATTTTTCTCATTCACAGGCTTATAAGCAGTGACATGTCACAACTGTTCCTTGTTACTCCTCCTGTCCTTACTGGGAAAAGTCTAGCTCTATTAATGTTATTACACTTCTTCTATTGCTGTTGGTTGTAATTAGATTGCCCCTTCGCCTCCTCCTCACCAAAAGAAGAACAAGTCCTCAAACTGTCCTCAAAAGTGGTGTTCTGTAGGCTAATGTCAAGACTTTGAAACAGTCTCCCATACAGACTGGGGCCTATAATAAAAGAGTCATATCTATTGTCAAGAATTTTAGGATTCCATTTCTTGTTTTTTCATATATTTTATGCAAGCATGATAAAGAAAAATATACATTACCAGCATTCAAATGATATTTACTTCAACTGATTGAGGGAGAGTGCATTTTACAGAGAGAAAAGTAAAACTGTTTTCCAGTTTTCTCTGTGGCTTAACGATAAAAATTCAAGGAGGAAGGGTAGAAACAAAAATTTTAAACGAATCATGAGACAACTAACCAGATTTATCAGTGTCAAGAAGAAGTAGGGGTAGAGTGAATTCCAAAGTCTGTCCTAGGCCAGAGAGACAGCTTTCAGAAGTTTTATTACTTGTACCCAGTAGGATCACTACTATACCAATAAGACTTTGATATATTTAAACAGAATAGTCACTTCCTTGAGGATACAAACAACATAAAATGGAGAAAGCTGTAAGAATGAAATAAGAAGTGTTGTGCAACTGCCTCAAAACACATTAACATTGGTCTGCTACACAGTCAAAACTGCAGTGTAGTCTTTTCTCCCTTCCTGGCCTTCTGCCTTCTGTGTAAACAAACATTAATACTTCCTTTTCTTTTCTTTCTTTCTTTTTTTCTTTTTTTTTTTTTTTTAATTACATACAGAATCTTCCACTTTTAAGTGTCAATATTATATAACCAACAACAACAACAAAAAAGCCATTGATACGTAGCTCAAAATTCAATATTTTATTATCAGACAGAAGTGAATGTATTTGTAAGCAATCAGAATATCTGTTTTAGTGACTTAAAAAGATCTTTAAACAACAGTGATAAAGAGTGATAAAGCAGTCCTGGGAGAGAGTGACAAAGAGGGCTGACAAGCAATGGTAGCATGGGATAGCATGTATGAAAGGGAACACAATCAACAAGTCAGAGCTTAAGTGAGGTCATACAAGATTTTTGCATGTAAGAAAGGAAGTGTATGCAATGCATCAAGGAAACACCCTGAGACCTTTTCCTTGGAAATCAGCATGCCAAGGTGTCTCTGAAATGCTTGTACATTAACACATGCAGCTTGAACAATAAAGATAAGAAATTAGAGTTCCAAACTTTTCTAGAATTATAATATTCATTCTAATAACCATTCGTCAATTCTATGATCTGTGTGCTGTTGTAAACATGGTGAGATGGCTTGCATGATCAGAGTGCTGTGGTGGACATGTACAGACTCTTCGAAATGGATAGGCTGCCCTTGATGTGACTGTAGGATCAGGAGTACATAAAGCTCTGGCTGAAGACATAGGCAATGCAGAATTTATTAGAAGGGATTAAAAAGCAGACCAACTCAGGAGATATCACACTGCTATATACTACCTGAAGAATAAGTGTATAAGGCCTCCTACAGACAGTTGGAAGTAGTTTTACATTCAGAAGCCCTGGTCCTAGGGGGGGGCTTCAATCATTTCATATCAAAGACAATACATCATAGTGTAAGCAACTAAGGAGGTTCCTGGAAGTCAGAAATCATCTATGTGTCACTGAGAATATGTGCTCTGCTGGTCCTCACACAAGAAATGGCATATTAAGTAAGATCAAGCCATGGCAACCTTGGTTACACTGACCACAAGATGGTGGAGTTCAGGATCTGGAAGGGAAGACCAGGGGAAAAGGCAAAACCACAGCCCTGGACTTCAGAAGAACAGACTTTGGACACTTCAGAGATCTGCTTGAAATGGTCTCATGACAAAAGAGCCAAGAGAAGAGAAATCAAGAAGGCTGGTTAAGATTCAGTATCCATCTTCTCGAGGATCAAGAAGAGTCCATCCCAGTGAGCAGGAGATCAGGAAAAAATGCCATGAGATCTGAGATGATGAACAAGGAACACTTGGCAAAATTCAAACACAAAAACTAAGAATAAAGAAGTTGGAAGAAGGGACAGATAATATGGAAGGAATACATATATACTGTCCAAGCATGCAGAGATGCTGTTAAGAAAGCCAAAGCACAATTGGAGCTGAATTGGTCAAGAGGAACAAGAAGGACACCTTTTCTGACACTTATGTCAGAAAAGAAAGACTGGATAAACTGTAGGCTCACTGCTGAATTGGGAAAGAACCCTGTCAACACAGGACACACTGAGAGCCTTCTTTTCTTCAGTCTTTGCTAAAAAGACCACATTTCAGAAAGCTAAGGGCCTAAATACCAGGCCAAGATTGGATCTAGGAGGATTTACCTTTGGAGGAAAAGGGTCATGTTAGGTAACGTTTAAAGAAACCACATATACATAAATGGATGGGCCCTGATTTAATGCACCCATGAGCACCAAAGGAGCTGAATTTCACATGTAGATTCAGACTTCCCAAATCTTTATGTCAATTTTTCTTCAAGGAGACAGAAATGAACACTCCTGATAGAAAGACCATGGTACTCTGACCAAATTTCAACTTTGTGCGCCAAAGCATGGACAGAGAAGGCTGCCAGAGTTGTTTTAACATTGCAACACAATGCATTTTCTCCAGCATTTTCTTGGAAATGGCAAGACTGCTTTGGCTGAAACTGTCAGGAAAAAAGATTAAATTTAACCAAAATCATCTAATTGTAAATTTTAGACTAAGAGGTTAATATCTGAACAAGTTTCAGGTAAGTAAAGATGAAGACAGTGCAATAAAGAGGTTTGATAAATCTCAATTATAGTCAGTGCTGCTAATAGCAGCAAAATGCAGCACCATATGAAGTCCAGGGAGCTAGTGATCAACAATGACACAGAAGAGCTTCAGCCAAGATACTAAGTTGAGCAGTAATGGAAACAGAGTGCAAGCCTTAAATTTGAAACAGACCAGAAAGCAGATCAGACTTACTCCTGTCCTTACACTCCCTATATAATAATTAATCTGCACTGCTACACATACATACAGTCACACACATGAAATTCTGAGCTGATACGTACTTTCAACAGAAGCAGGTATTTCAGTCCTGGTACACTAACCACTAAACCAAGTTCAGTTAAGAAAATTCTCAGATTTCAGTGATCATGAGATACAAGTTAGTGTAGCAACCATGTTGCTACTGTCTGCAAATACTGTAGAGCATTATTCAATAACAATGCTTTTTTTTTTTTTTTTTCCAGATTTCCTAGGAACTAGGTCAACTCATAATGCGAAAATATCTTTAGATACTATTTGAAAAGGAACATATAAGTAAAAACAGTGCCAGATAAGCTTAGATGCATAAGGTCGTTAAATTTGTATAGTTAAGAATGCAATTACAATTAAGAAAATAATTGTGTTTTATTTTGAAAAGAAAATCAAAAAACGTTGCATGTCTGTAGTGGGTGTTTCTGTTAAAAGGCACTGAGGCTCCCCTTTGCCAGCCTGACAGAGTCTCGAGATATATGCTGCCTCCTGGGAGCCAAGATCCAGAACATTGCTGAAAGGGTGCCACAGCTTGTCAAAAGCATGGACTACTATCTGCTCTTTTGTGTTGGCATGAATGATACTGGAAGCTAGGACATAGGCAGAATAAAAAACTATAAAGCCTTGAGAGTGCAAATGAAGAAACACTGGTGCCCAAATTATCTTTTCTTTAGTTCTGCCAGTTGGAGGAAAGAAAGAAACCAGAAAGAGAAGAATAATTCATACCAATTCCTGACTACATGTCTGGTGCTGTCACAGTAGTTTGAGTTTTTCTATGAAGACTATGACCTCCTGGCGAGGGATAGGATCCACCTGTCTGAAAGAGACAGGGCAGCGTGTGGTAGCAGATGGCCTACAGGCTCTTGTTCGTGGCTGGCAAAAGTTCACAGCTAATGGTGGTAACTAGGTTGACAAATAATGTTTTCTAGCTGAGATTTTTTCTTTATTATATAGTGTTGTGCTCTTTTATCTGTTGTAGTTTCCATGAAAATAAATAGGAGGCATTACTTTCAGAGCAACCTACATATTGTCTTAGTGGTTAGGTGACTCATCCATTTGTGTTTTAGAAAGCCAGAATCATCTCTTTTACATGTATGAGGAATAGCAAAGCACCTCACCTCTTGCTTTATCCAAGGTAGTGTACTGGGAGAAGAAAAGCACTAAATAACTGATTCTAAATTATTAGATTTTTGGTGAAACAGGAAAATATAGAAAAAGTTGATTCTAGTTAACATCTGATCCCTACCCTCTATCGTAACTCCCATTTTCTTGCTTAAATGAAGACTTAATTGTTTCAAATTATGTGGAACGATGTCAACAGGGAATAGTAAAAGATCCTCACTGGAATGCTCTAGGAGGTAAAACAGGTTATAAATCTCCCATTCTGCTGGCTTAAAAATTTTTATACATAATATATTTATACATCATTCTCCCACGTTTAAAGTTGCCAATTTAATTATGCCATGCCCAAGCCTGATTTGGACAGTCAACAGGTGTGCAAAGGGGAGAAAGACAGAATAGATAATACTCTAAAATTGTTCATGGAATTAGAAATAAAAGGGTTTGAGTATGGAATAGACTCTGCAGTTTATGGGATTAGAAAATATGGGTAATTCCACGTAAATCTGAAGAAATATTTAGTATATCCTTGGAGAAATAAAGTAGACATTTGAGATGAGCAAAATAAACAACGTAAATATTAGTTCTTTAAAATTATTTTTCTTAACAAATGTATAAGAAAATGTAATATGAGAAAATAGTTGCAAATTGTTACTGAATCTTCTTTTGTTTCCTTTTTAATTTCCAACCCGTTTTGACACTGTCTACAAAGTGATCGATAAAGTGGGATTTACATAAAAAGCTCTGTGCAATGAAACAGGGAAAAAAGTCTTTCATATATTTTGCTAATGCCTGAGTTCATCCCACTGGAAAATTCAAAATTAAAAAAAAAAAAAAGTAAAATCATGCAAGTAAAAATGACCCTAAGGAAAGAAGTAAAGTGTGCATTAGAAGAGAGAAAAGGAAATGGCAGCAAAGAATTATAAAAGGAAACTTTTATTTGGAGTGTTTAAATTTGTGTAGGTTACTCAGAAAACATTTTCAAAATTCACCTGTGCAACAATTCCTTGTATGGAAGTTAACCCAAATGAACAAGGCAACAGATATTTATCTTGGCATCACATGCTCCTCTACAGTTAGTTACTTAATAGTGATAGTTACTTAACAGTGGTAGAAGAGAGCTCCCATACTTGCTGAGGACTTGCAACCTCAGCTGGAGTCAACAGATTCTTGTGGAGATGTTCTTTATCTAACCTGGTCCTCTCAGTTACCTCTAGGCAGAGAAGCAGACTCTCTCCAGCCTATTTGCATCTGCATTCTCTACTCAGCTTGCAAACATACGATTGACAAGACTACATTAACATTTGTATTTCAATATCACTTTTCACCTAGTAAATGCTAATGCAAAGGTTTCCAAAACCTATAGTTATCAGGCTGGTTTCTACACTGTATGCTGAATAATTTGTACTGTTGCTAACAATAGTTATACAACTGATATGAAAAAGATTACTGCTTTTTATATACATATATACATATGCATATATATATATATATATATATAAAACTCTTTCTCATTCTGGGATTTTTATCTTACCTGAGAAAATGTGCCTGGCTAGACACACATTGCATAAAAGCTGATCTCAATTTTCATACTTACACACACCCCTTGCCCCTTGCCTAACAGTGCCATGTTTATTTAACTCATCAAGGCCTTACGAGTAACTAAAATGCCTCCTCTGGCTCTGTCTCATAATTCTCAGGAGACAATATAAATACAAGGCCTACTAAGTACTGCCCGCCTGCATCAACACTCTTAACAATAGATTACTGTCAGAAATTTTCTCACTTGTCTATACTGATGTATATTCTATTCAAGGATGATGATATTTCAACAAGAAAGTTTACAGACATGTCAGAATGTCTATTAGGCCAATGCTCAGAGCTCCTTGGCAGCTGCTACTTCCCGCGAGGCTGTCTAACTCTTCAGCTATTGGATGAAGAAGGATGCTGGCTGAGAAAGGGTTAATATGTTCCCTGAACCCCAAGTGAAGGTGCAGATTCCTCTGCAGCCTGAAGTTAGCACTGAGCTACTTCTGTGCTTTGCACTGACTTTGTTTAGGTAGATCCCCATTCAACAAACAGATCCTAAAGAGTTAAGACCTCTCCTTCTGCTGAAGATGATCACAATAAAGTTCACCCCACAGACTCTTTAGGTAGCCAGAAAAATAAGAGCTGAACACAGTCCTTTTTTGTGTACTATCTCCAGCTTTTACTCAGAACAAGAAGCTGCCAATGGCAACTCTGCTCATCATTAACAGTAAAACTGTCAAGGACAATAGCATGTCTCATGAGGGAGGATCATCTTTGTGCTTGGCCTGGTCATCAAAATATCTCCCACCAAGAGGCAGTTGACAGTATATTTGGCAGCCACTGTGACATGATGAAAGACATGGAAAAATAACTATCTAATAGAATGTGGTGAAAGAAAAAAAAGTGACAGGTTACCATACTCCACAGAAGCAAGAAAAAATTGTTAAATTGCCCTAGTCTTATGCATTTCTTTAAGAGCACAGTTTCTACAGTAATAAGCATGTCATATATATATTGAATGTATCAATCATTAAATGAGATGGACCATGTGTACAGCTATGATCTAAATGTTCAAGAGGTAGCTATGAGCTCACAGCTGCAAGTGCCAATTGCACCCCATGGTGCACTGTGGTGGCTATTGCTACAGAGGCAGGCAGCTAAATCCCTGCATAAATGCATAGCTGTTTATATCTGGGAACTCAAATTAAGTTGCCAGTTGAATTTGTAGACTTTTGGGTCTGGGCCTTAATCCATCATGATTTATGATTCGACTTGAAGGCAGATTCATTTCCATTTCTGGATTAAATCTTACATGCTGAATCTTACCATCTAGAAATCATATTATTAGGAAGAAATTGTTGAATATATTCGGATGAAGGCTTTCATGTCCGAGTTTTCAATAGTTCAGAAGTGAGTGTCTAAGCTTTTGCAAAAGAATGATCACATCAGTAAAGCAGGTTTCAGAGTCTGCCACGTGGGAACCTGCTTCAATACTTTATTTCGTAAAAGCCCATTTTTTAACTCTCCTACAAGGACAGGCTGAAAAAGTTGGGGCTGTTCAGCCTGAAGAAAAGAAAGCTGTGAGGTGACCTGATAGTGGCCTTTCAATATCTAAAGGGGAGCTACAGGAGAGAAAGGAACAGACTCTCTAGCAGGGTCTGTTGTGATAGAACAAGAGGAAATGTCTTCAAGCTTAAAGAAAGTAGATTTAGGTTGGATATAAGGAAAACATCTTTTATGGTCAGAGTGATGAAGCTGGAACACATTGCCAAAGATGTGATGGATGTCTCATCCCTGGAGACTGTAAAGGCAAGGCTGGAAAAGACTGAGCAACCTGATCTAGCTGTTCATGTCCCTGTTCATTGTAGGGGAGTTGGACTATATGACTTTTAAAGGTCCCTTACAAGTCTACAGATTCTATGATTCTGTGGTTCTATCCTAGGAAACCAACATTTTCTAGGGTACCAGACTCTTTCAGTTAAATTAATATGAGTCCAAAAAATCTGCCTCAGACAGGTTGCCATGTCCTGCAGGTGTATTTTGCTGCTGTAATCAAGGCCAGGTAGTGGACTTCAGGTTTATGGAAGAATTGTTTTCAGATCTTGGTGTACTTTAAAAAATTACCACTATTTGAAAGTATTTTTATTCAAGAGTAATTTGCTACCTGAGCTGGCATGAAGTTTTCTCTTGAAATAGAGGTAGCACAAGATCTTCTTCCTCAATTTGTCTCAAACAGGTACCAAAGTTTACTAACATACTAAACTAGCTGAGACACTTTTTATACAAAGAAGTGATACATCCACATTCTTGATCTTTCTGTTTGAAAAAGAGCACAAATTCTGCAGGAAATTGCAGAGAGAAAAATGAAGGGACAATAGAAATGATGTGATGGAAAGCAAAACAATGTCCAATCTGAAAAACAAGAGTAGTGAAAAAAGAGAGAGGTCAAGAAGTAAAAAAGATACAAGCATTGTAAAGCTATAGCTCAGTGAAGAAACAGACTGAAAAAAATTGTATAAAATTTCAGGTTGTTATCAGTAGTTATCTGAGATTTCATGTTCAACTTAGCCTGCTAGCACGATTTCTAGTTTTATAAATTAAGCTTTCTTCAGCCACTTCAGTGTGCTATTCTTCAGCAGAGATGTTTACAGTTTTATGGTTCTATGTGTTTTTGAATAAAATGAGGGAGAAGGAGTTATTACTACATTTGAGTTGTTTTACTAATAACTAAACACCACTATACCTGGAAACAAATTAGCAGTTTACTATCACTCTGCTTTTCTGTAGTAAAATACAAGGTTTTATCACCACGGAAAACACCAGCAGTGTATAATATTAATCTCCAGTTTCCAAGGAGAAGGTAGCCTATATTAAGACTTCCTGAGTTGTGGCTCCCACATGAGAAGTCAGTGAGTTTCCTACCTCCCAAAGCTATTTGCCAACGGACTTTTCACACACAAACAATCCAAGTTTTCTAAAATTAGCTTTTAAAATGCTATTTTTGTTCCCACAGCTACGTCTCCATGAAAACTAAGTCTTACATTATAAGATATGGAATGCAATTCATGCAAGTAAGACATGCTAGAAATGAAGCTTTTAAGCAAAAAAAAAAAAAAAAAGACAAGATTTCTAAAATGATTCCAAGGAATAATGACATTTTTGTGTACTTGTATAACACACTAGCCTTCAATTCTACTTCACTGTTGTAGCTTGCCCAGTTTGTTGAGCAAGAGCAGAAACGAGTACTTCCTTCAGAAATTTGCATGCAACACAAGTTAAACAAGAAAGGAATTGCATTGCCTGGAAACTTAAACAAACAGAAAAAAATAGTAATTATAAAAAACAACAATAACAAAAACAAGAAGAAATTTCTACTTTAAGTTAGGGATCTCAACTAATGGTTAGAGACTACTAGTAACTAATTTGTCTCTAAAAATGGTGAGGCTGTTTTAGCCTACCTACAGCAAATGACAGGTATGGCAGTGATTTGCTTTGTGACACTAAGTTTCCGTTCAGATCTCCCTTTCCAAATGGTTATGTTTAAGCCCTCAGCTGCGTGTGAACATCCGTTTTCTGCATCCCTGAGGTGAGCAGAACCTCCTCCCCTGCCCCCAGCTTGAGGAAGGGAGAGGCAGGCTTATTTTGGTGTTGTTATTTTATGAAAGAAAATATTCTGTGAGAACAGTGTGGTACAGTATTATCAGCTCAGATCTGTTTTACAGAAATCCAACATGGGTAAAGGTTCCCCACTCCCTTATAAACAATTTACATAAGAGCTGTTTATGACTTCTCAGTATTGCACATAACCACTTCAAGCCATAGCTCAGCAGCTAGAGTTTACCTTAGCTCAGCTGGTTTGGCCTAAACAGTTGGCAGTGGGACTCTGGGGGAAACAGGGCCTCTGCAAGACTCAGTGGTAATTTGGTGGCTTCCCTACTGAGGGTTAGCACTGGCTTCCTTCCACAGAATGGTGCTGTGCTAATACAGGTGCTCAGATGACAAACAAAAACTACACATTCATGATGAGTGAGTTACAGAAATCTCCCTCCAATCCTCAGCCCTCAAACACACAGTACTCTACCATCCAGCTCAGCAAAAAGGCTGCTTCCACAATCCAGCAGCATTGCCTTTATAGAAACTTCTGCTTTTGTGGCACATAAACATCTATGTGCACACATGCACCTCTTTGTCAGAGCAGCCCATGTCCCAAAGCATGGCAGCAAACCACTTTGACTACTCTTTGGAAGTTTGCAGTAAACTTTGTGAAACCCAGACCAGAAAGACTAGTATACAGAGACAGGAAATACTACAACTAGCTCAGAGACAAAGCTAATGTAGCTTTGCAACATTAACTAGACAAGGATGATGTTATCACCTCTGCTCATGCAACCCAGGAGAAAAAGCAAAAGCAGGAAAGAGGCTCAGTTCTTTGGTCAGGGCAAGCTAAGTATGAGACTCAGAAGAAGCAATTTGTATGCTTTTCCCATGGCACACTGATGCCAGGCCTGTATCCCTCACACTCCTGTAGCAGCACAGCACAACCTCTCCACTTTGGTGACCGTCAGGAGACTGCTGTCACTCACAGGTCCTGCAGGTCAGTGCATCGCTATAGCCTGTTAACAAGAGAACACATTTCTTTTACTTCCACCTGGCAAGTACCCACGGACATGGTCATGATGGCACCTGAGGATAATGAACCCCTTCAGTCTGGGACGAGGCAAAGGGGCTTGCCCTCATTCTACTTTGTTCTCGCCTTGACTTGCACAATTCCATCTCTCTTCTTCCTATTAAAATTTTCTTCCACTTTGAGATTTTCCTACTTAGCAAGACAAAATTCAAGTCTCCTCCACATCCATAAAAAGCCAAATAAAAAAAGTCAATTTCCTTTTGAGTTTTTGAGTTTTTTTTCTTTACACCACTGTCCTGTCAGTCAGTCACTTTCTGTGATCTTTCCTGCACTACTTTTAGTTACTAAAGTCATTAGCCTGAACAACCTATTATGCTGCAGCCTCCTAAGCTGCCATTTTTAATTTCCTGTGATCCAATTGACATTTCTCTTGTATTTCTTCCTGGACTTCAGAGCAAATACAATTGTTCCTGGGATGTAGTGCAGAACCTTTTTTCCTCCCCTGTAAATTGTTTTCCCCTACACCCTATTGCAGTTTTAAGCCAGACTGCAAGAGTTCTATGTAATAAACTTCCAAAGAGTAGTCAAAAAGTTTTTCTGAATAAATAGCACAAATTTCCTAGCTAATGATTTGGCCTGTACTAAGCTGTATCTTAAACTATCTCTTTGTGTCTATCAGAGAAACTTCCTGCCTGTAGCTTTGCTTCAGTTTTATTTATTTGTTTATTTGTTTTATTCCGTACCAGCAGATATGTACTGTCTCTGATATACAGTGGAACAACAGTGACATCCATTGGCTGAAGTAAACCCAACCCAAATGGCTCAATATGAATTATTTGTAATGGAATAACAAAGTTTGACAAATTGTTCTACCACATTTTTATGTGATCTATAATTATTGATATATTTCACCTAACTCTTAAATTGTTTTAAATATTTTTTTCCCCTCAGGAATGAATGAGAAGCAATCAGTAAACTTACCTTGCATAGGAGATAAGTAAACACTAACTGTCAGATATCAACAACTGGAGAGAGATTTCATTTTCTTAACGTTCCTATACTGAAAGTTCAACAGCTCAAATGAGTACTAAAGACACTGGAAAACATTTGCAAGGCACACATAAAAATATCTACAATTTTCTAGTTTAGAAAATACTATCCAAAGGCTAGAATTTTGCTCCATTCTGAACAAAAGAAACCAAAGTCTTGCCTCTCTCCTCTTTGTTCTTCACTCGCCAGCCCTTCAAAGAAGACATTTTCTTTAGTTGCTTCAGTAGCTATAGCAGGAAATTGCTCAAAGCTGCCAGCAGCTTTAGAGGCTGTTCACACCAAAAGCAGTTGCAGCATTCCAGCTGTGCTTGCGGTCTCACTCTAAGTACAGAGGTAGTGCAAGTTTCCAGATTTCTGCTGGCTCACTGAAACTCAGCATGAGCCACCAGGGATGCAGATTCTGGTGTGAGTGATTGATTAGGACACTGCTCATCATGATGGTCAAGACCATTTTAATGCTACAATTTTCACAAGATAGACTCCTTATTTTTAAACCTCAGAGGTATGGCTCTTTATTCTCAGAAGGTTTTAAAACTAGTCTCATTAAAACACAAGAATTTCTTTGAAATCATTTACAAATCACAGTACACTACATTATCTGTTACCATCTCTTTTATGATCTAGGTTTTGGGTTATCAGCCACTTCTATTAGTAATAATATTCTGTTTTTCTCATAATATCCTCTTTCACAGGATATTAACATACCACTGAGTTTATACAGTTGTGACTCCTCAGAAAGTTATAGTCAAATGTAAAGGTCAACTTCAGATCTATATGCTGATTGACCTGTAATAAGAACCAGAAAACTGCAAACTTAGCTACATATTGCAGGACACTACATGAGAAGGTCAGTGTTACGCCCTTGTTACTGATCAAAGCTTTCATTAAAATAGAAGAAAGTACAGTTGTATTGCAAAACATCTTTTCTTCACAAACCTGTGTTGATTAATGGAATTACATTACTCTTTGTTGTTGTCTCAGACTTCATTAATCTAAGTGTTATTGAGTACACTCTAATTAACCTGGCTAGACTGTTAATGTTTTCTTGAGTTTGTTACAACAATATCTTCATTTATTTTCTTTGCTGTTCTACCATTTACTAAAAAATCAGCCAAAACTTCTCAAAGAGCCTTTTGGTAACTTTTATAAATTCTTTTTTTTTACAGCTGGATTGCTCAGAATTTTTATTTACTTATTTGTATTACACTACCAAATTTCCCCATACCTTATTTTTTTATTTACACTAAGTGAGGGAATGAAAAATCCCTGCAGTAGCTATACTGCTGTACCATTCCACATCACTAGTGTTTTAAATAAAACTTGTATCCTTTCCTCTTGCTTCTTTGAAGAACGCAACAGTACTACCCTTAGATCCTTCTCTGTCTTGCTACTCATAATTCTAATTTCCAAGCAATCAGTATAATGACTAGGAGAGATCATCATATTCTCTCTGCTGTTTGCTGTCTGGATATATACCAGAGTTGAATGAGCCCAGTTTAACGTGCAGCTTTGAGTGAGCAGTTCATGCCTGAATGCTTACTGGGGAAGGAGAAACTGTACTTTGTCACAATCTTTAATCAGATGACAGTGTGCTCAATGTATTTTGGGAAATGTACACTGATTATTGCACAATGAAGATACTAAATCACCTCAAAATATTACTCTTGGAATGATTAGGGCTACGCTTTACTGCATTAGCTTCTATATTTATAAACATCTTTCCTACTTCTTACTTGTGCATCTGAATAGCTGCTGACTGCTTTAGCAGTATCCATTTCTTCCTCCTTCTCCCTCAATATGCAAATATGCATACTAATTTATTTACCTAAGATTAACAATGGTTTGCCTTGAAACCAGCATTAGTAACTGAGGTTTGTAAAGAACACTATCACTCAAAGAGCACAGCAGATCTATCTGCAATATGACAGTCAATGTTAATAATGTAAGATTTACTGGCCAGCATCATCCTGATTAAAAAATTTGGCTATGGCTTATACAGGCATCCAGAAGACTCTTAAGACCAGTTTTTAAGAAGTTTTGTTCTGTTTGTTTCTAACATTAAACTACCAGTTTCAAGCAAATAATTATTCCAATATTTTCTACTAAAATTGTCAGCTGCTTAAATCAAATTAGCAAGTTCAGCCAAGTACAGAAAGATATGAAGCAAGCTGCATGAAGTGCTCCACTATGCTGAGCCAGACTTACCGGAGGAGATAAACTAAGTATTGTGTTTACTCATTTTGGGCAGATGAGACAGAAAAATTTACAGTACTCATTGGCAGGCTGGAGGAACATGGTAAAGTAGGAGATTGATAGAAATAAAGAAATATATAAAGATTTACTATTCCATAACTGTACAGTTTCATTTTGGAAATCTATTTTCTGGAGTTATACTCTACACTAAGTGTCTCACTTACAAGAAATTAAGAAATTTAAAACAGTAAGGTAACCCTAGGGTCAGATTGAAGCTTGTTTAAAGCAGGGCTGGGGGTTCAAAAATTTTGTGAATCTGACCTTTTCATAAAAAATGATAGTTATCTGAAAAAGAGTATTATAATTTGTTCTATCAAAGACTACTTATTAAGATCCACAGGTATTCCAGCTAAGATCTTTTATGTGTAAGAACAACAGACTTTCCAGTTTATATTTTAACTCATCAGCCACCTCAAAGAAATCAATTATTTGCATAGTACTGTTTGTCTCTTATATGGAAGGAAAAGTGTGTTTATGAATGCTTCATGAAATGAACTGCTGTGAATGTTGATTTAAGCCTGTCACTGAGAACATTACTCAGAGGGACAGATGATGAGATGATGAGCAATGTTCTCCAGCTGCTGTCTTCATGTTATGCCGGAGACATCTGAACCTGATCTAAACCTGAATGTGGCTGAGAATCCTGACCAGGTATAAATGAAGGGAAATCACTGCCAAAGTATTTGGCATTCTGAAAGTGAGTTATTTATTTGGCTTTAAAAATCAGCAGGCTGCTTGAATAGACAAACAATACTCCTCAACAACCATCATTCTTCAGATGCATCTTTGAACTGCAATTTAGTATCACTGGGCCATACAGTGGTGAGAGTTAAGCAGTGCAAATTCTTTGAGTCTATGTGGACAAAGCTTCTCTCCCCTGTTAAACAAAATGTGCAGAAATTCATCTCTCAATGGAGTCTCTTGCAGTCTCATGCACCATCTTGTACGGTAAGTATAACCAGAGGCCTCCCCAGACTCTAGGCTCAAAAGGAGATGAGTGTACTATTAAAAACTGATTTGACCTGGAATGCTTTACTGAATTGAAGCCAGAGAGAGCAAACAGTACATCCTCTCCTATTTAAAAGAGATGTTCTTTTAAATTATTTTTAATTTCCCTGATGCTCTCTTTCACTCATCTATTTTCTGCTTAAAAGGATATTAGAAAAAAAAAAAAAAAATTTTTATTTAATGAGTTCATCTGATCCTTCTCTGATCTTTCAGTCTCCATGAGTAATCCCTGGTAAGAGGAAAAACAATAACTTTTCTACCAACTGGATGATATATTTAAGATAAGCTCACGCAACAGAGTAAGGAATAAACACAGATGTTCTCCAAACTCCATCCCAGTGTCTAAGAGGTGGTAAAATACTTCCTGACTGATATACAAGAATAACAGTTTCATGATGTTCCTTTTTACTGATGCAAATATAACAAGAGTTCAGTACTCCCTTTTGCTACATTTTTAAGAGATTTGCTTTTATATTTGCTATTAATTTACTAGCTTTTCCCCTTTTATGCTAAAAGCAGGATGTGTACTTGTGGTGTACATTAGAATTTCCACCTCCACTTACCCCTCTACTTCCCAACCCTTGGGATCACTCTCCAGCAATACAAGTGGGCATCATCACTGGATCAAAAGAGGAAAATACCTTTTAGTCGATTTAATAATGACCGTCATCACAGACAAGAAAATTCAGGACCAGAAATATAAGGCTACTTAAGACAAAACTCTGATACACACTAAACTTCCAAGATAAAAAAAAAAGGGAAGTCATCCTGCCCCTGTACTCAGCATTGGTGAGGCCTCACCTCGAGTACTGTGTTCAGTTTTGGGCACCTCAAAACAGAAAGGACATTGAGGTGCTGGAGGAGGTCCAGAGAAGGGCAACAAGACGTGTGAAGTGCATGGAGAATATGCCCAACAAGGGGAAACTGAAGGAACTGGGGCTGTTTAGTCTGGGGAAAAGGAGGCTAAGGGGAGACCTTATTGCTCTCTTCCAATATCTGAAAGGAGCTTACAGCGAGAGTGGGGTTGGTCTCTTCTCACTGGTGACAGCTGACAGGAGGAAGGGAAATAGCTTCAGGTTGTGCCAGAGTAAGTTTAGATTGGATATCAGGAAAAAATTACTTTACAGAAAGGGTTTTTAAGCACTGGAGTAGGCTCTTCAAGGAGGTGGTTGAGTCACCATCTCTGGATGTGTTTAAAAGCTGTTTGGATGTGGTGCTCAGGGACATAATTTAGCAGAGGGTTGTTAGACTTAGGATAGTATGATTAGGCTGTGGTTGGACTTGATCTTGAAGGTCTTTTCCAACTTAAGCAATTATATGATTCTATGATATTGAATCAGGTTTTCAGGTGCTGCTAGGGCTGAATAGAGTGTCTCAAACACCTAGGAACCTAGTAGGTTCCTACTATATCTTCTGGGAAAGAGGCGCCAAAGATGGAATATCTTAATAAGTTTTTCTGATCTGAGACCCAGGTGACCTGATGTTTCAGTGTAGAGCTGAGCACTTCCCTCAGGAAAGATAAATCTAGAAGAGCACTGCAAGGCAGGCTCTATAGTGGTCAAAAATGGAAAGAAGATACGTTATTATGAATAAATGTTTTTCAAGCTTGTCTTTTTCACCTTCATAACCTCCTGTATCATGAAGTCCTGCAGTTTACTCTTACACGGTATAAGGAGTAATTCTTGGTTCTAAATTAGCTGTCAGATCTGAAGCTTATTATGAAACTGTGAGAAAACCTAAACAGATGTTTGCAAGAGGTGACCAAAAAAAAAAAAAAAAGGTGGATTCACCTCCTTCTTTATTTCCCCCCTACACTTCCTTTTTATTCAATAGTTCAATAGATTCTGGACAGCATGGATGCACCACAGATTTCGTCTTCAGAATTTCGTTAATTATAGCCATTTCTTCCAGATACTGTTTTATCCTTGAACATATATTTCCATAAGTTTTCTCAGAGGCATTAATCCATGTTTCTTGAAGAAGCAAAATGTTGACAAGTACTGCTGGCACTGATAAAGGGACTAGTTGCACTGCCTTCTGTCCCATAGAAAAAGGCTGTCTCTACACCAACACAACAGCCAGGAGCCAAAAGATAACTGCAACCATGGCATACTCTGTTTCAACCACCTGTCATCAAGAGAATATGGTTTGAACAAATCTTTTACTTAGCTTCTAAGCAAACATGAGCCACATGTCTCAGCCCTATCTCTTCTCAAATGCCATTTCCTAGACTTCCCTGCTGACAGGCTCTGTTTGTTAGCACACTGATACATGCACTATTCACTGTAAACAAGGACTAGTATTATTTACACTGATGTAACTGAGATCAAAGTGTCCTTCCCACACACCACCAAAACAAAGATACAGTCCAGTTTATTTTTGCATGGTGTCAAGTCTTTGGAGTCAGTTAGACTCATTATTATTTGCAGATGTCAAGAAAAGAAAGCCTGATGAGAATGTTAGACAAGGTCACAGGAATAGGATGATTTGCTTGCTGACATGCCTAGGGAGAAATATATCTTGATTCCATAACAAACACTCTGACAGCAACTAATGTAATGGCTGATATGATGAATAGAAGTTGTAATGGCTGCTCATGACTACAGAAGATTTGACTAAAAAGATGGGAAGGAGAAGGTTAATCAGTTGAATCTATAAGAGTTCAAAATGGGTAAGCAATGGAAGGTTGTTCACATATGTTCATACATACAGAACATTTTTAAAGAAAAGATAATTGAAAATCACAAAAGTAGAATGCTACCTTTTCTCCTCCTACCACAATCCAGTCAGAAAATTTGAGTTATGATACAAAGGTTTTCAGATACACAATATACATAATACAAAGGCATCATACATGAAGTGAAATCAAGTTTTTCCGTTGACATGATATTACAAATTTAATCCTGCTTTCTGGTCCTGATCATATTCTTTGCCTATGCAGTGTCATAAACAGGCCTTTCTCATGATGAGCTTTCATCCTCTGTGTGACCTCTTTTCCCTACATACTGAGTGGAGAAAGATCAATTAAACCTTTGAATAGTAACTATTTTTCTGGAAACTTCCCAGTTTTCTGATTTGACTAAAACCAACTAAGCTCTCAGCAGCAAATCTTTAGAGTTTATTCAAGTGGAATGGTAACATTTCTTCAGAGGAAGCACCAGTACCATGTTGGGCTTTCACAGCATTAAGCAGAAAATAGTTATTCAACTTTAAAGATAGAGAATCAAAGGGGAAAGGGTATACACTCTTTTCATAGTATCGTTCCTACCGAGTAATGGGTACAGTTCACTCAACTGAGAGTCAAAGTAATGATGTTTTTTATAAAAGTACAGTCTGTACACAGAACTGAGGCTGTAAAAGATTACCGCCTGAGAAATAGAATATAAGTCCAGAAGAATACAAGCTCAGTTGATATGTTTATTCTAAGAGAAATTCTTTCTTTAAACATAGGGAGTACAATGTATGGAAAAAGAAGGAGGTGAAAGTTATCAGAGCTCTATGGTCCCAGTAACAGTCAAAACTAAATATATTCTGTAGAACAGATGGCAAAGTATAATGAAAGTGACTGAGGAAAATGCATGAACTGGGAAATATTAAGGGGGTTGAATGCTACTTACAGGATCAGTTGCTTGGGTTCTAGTGAGGAGGCCTCAGGTCTAACCAGTGTATCAGAAAGGTCTTCAACTCCTCTCACCACCCTTCGCAGAGAAAGGAAATAAGAACTTTTCAATTTATCTAAAAGCTACAAGGTAAAGCAGAAAATTCAAGTGAATACAAACAAACTCGGGTCAGAAAGTTGACATGGAGTTTAGCCGACAAGTAATTAAACTTCAACATAGAACTTAATAATTTTGTCATGAAATCTAATATTTCAGAGGACTAAAGACATGTAAGAACAATTCAAAAGAATTTGCCTCTCATATTGTCTACATCTTCCCACTGACACTTAGTTCAATTAAAATCATATAGTTGGTGCTAACAACATACAAAGCTCTTGCCAGCCTGGAGGTGTTCAAGGCCAGGCTGAATGGGGATCTGGGCAGCCTGATTGGTGAGTAACAACCAATTCATAGCATGGGTTTGGTATGAGATGATTTTTAGAGTCACTTTTAACCTGTTTCCAAGAACTGCTCTTCTCTACTTTTTATAATCATGTTTCCCTGCTATTTCCTAAGTAAGTCTTTCTTCATACTACTTACAAAACATCAGAAATGTTTTTTAGTGGTTGTGCATTAGAACCCAAGACAATTTCCAGAGGAGGCTGGAAGATTTGTGAATCTTCTCTTAGAAGTGAGGGATACCTGTGAATGTGTTTTGTGAGACTAAATAGAATCAATTGTTCTGGGGAAAATTGGCAAACTTACAGCTCAGTTGGATTAAATAAGTACATTAAAACTATTGATTTATGGCTAATTTATCTATTCATGTTAAATTATCTCAAATTGCTTCCAGGAGAAGAATAGGACTCCAAAATACTTAAAGAAAAGCAAAAAAGCTGTCTTAGGCAATACTAAAAGCATTAGATATTTTGCAGAAGGAAAATTGAAGGAGAAAGTGCCATGAACACATGACACAATGTCTGAAGTTAGTGCAATCCATATGAGCATAGTGGCATTTGGCCGTTGAAACAACAAATTTCCCCCAAAGTAGCAATATTTTCAGTATTTCTTCCTGGAATTTACTCCCTATCCTACTAGCCCAGCAGATCCCGTCATTACTTGAGCATCAGGGAATGTTGCCAGGTCAACTTTCCCAGACTTTTCTAAAAGATTAGTTCCTGATCTTTTCAAGTCCTAACAAGCGGAAGACACACTTTATCTGCCTAAAATAATTAATAACTGGGTATTTATTTTTTATTATTTTAAAGCTTAAGGACATCAAAACAAAGCAAATAATTGATTATTTTTTTTTTAATTTAATAAAATTATACTAACTGCATAGCAAGGAATGTTTTCCTTCATAAGGGTTAGAGGGAAGGTCAAGACTACACGACAGCATTCCATTTTGAATTTTGTACTTATGAACCAAAGAAATATGAATGAAATGCACTTCTAACACCAGTGGTAGACAGTTATCCACCCAGCTCCTTGGTTACAACTACACCCATTGCCATGGAACTAGTGTTTTCCTGCTTTCATCCTTTTCTGTGCAGAGTTAGTTTGTGTTTATCTGATTGTTAACTATACCAGTTCCTCTACTGCTGCCATATGTGTTGTCCACAACAATGTCATTTAATAAAATGATTCTCTATCCACAGTTAACAGCACCAAATTAAAACACCTTGTTTTTAAGCTACTAAAAAAAGAGCTGCAAAATCAATTCTTTTCAAGTTTACTAGCACTTAGAGTAAGGATTGGAGGATCCTGTGCCACACTGCTGTGTGCTCCATCAGAGATTGTGAAACGTATTCTGTCACATTTGCTTAAAAAAAAAAAAAACACAAAAAAACACACACACACACACAAAATACACAAACAAGAACAAAAAAAATTGTTATCAGTTTTCAAATAACATCCTCACCCAAATAAAAGGTAGTTCTCTTCAGGACCAGATCTGAAGGAATGTTACTCATAATCTACATTGATTTAAATCAAGTCAATCTACTGAGAAATCTTTACTTTCAAAATAATACTATTTTTTCCTTATCAAGAGGTATTTGTGTCAAAATCCAACCATTTTAAAGAATACAAGACATAGGCATTTTTTAAAAGAACTAAGCAACAGCTTCTTCAGCTTTTCCAGATGGATGTCAAATAGTAATTGTTTGCTCTTTCCCTCACTGAGGTATGCAGTACCAGCTTTCTCTCTTCCCTGCACTTGGCAGTCTGGCTCAGAGTTGTTTTCCACTGCCTTCTTCTTCCTGAAGCATCATTGCCTCTGCCTTCACCCATCCATTGAGTGCTGATTGTTTTTCTCCTGAGGAAAACCTCAGATCTGAATTTCATTTCTCCCTCCTTAGTCGGTCTCATGGGAAAGCAGAAGTTACCAGACAGCATTTATGTTAATCTTCAGAACAGTGGGATCTGTTATTTCTAGCCAGTTAGCAGCCCACCTCATCTGTCTTCTAGCAATTAAGTACTTACTGAACATTGAACTAAAGAGAAAATGGGCCTGAAGGAGGTAATGATTCTTAGGATCTCCCAGCTCTAATATGTTAGTGGTATTATGAGTCAGTTAGTTTATTCTCACTGGATTTAGTAAATGAACTAGGAGCATGAATACAGCATTTCATGAAGCACTGCCATCATCTCAAATTGCTTTGAAACCCACATGCCAATTTAATCATCTTGCTGCGGTGTGATCTACTGAAGACATTGCATCATCATTCACTGCCCTTTGAAGGCATGCAGTGTAGCAAGACCTTTCAGGAATTCTTCCAAAGAAATTATAGTGACTCAGATCTGCAACCTTATCAGAGATGACCATTGAGTAACCACCCGGGTTTCAGCTGTAGAGCAAGCAATAAACTGCCTTTTGAATAACATTCTACTACAGAAGTGATTTCAGAAAGCTGGAAGTGCTTGAATATTCATTGTTTTGTGGAAATTCTGTAGCTACTCTTTTAGTGGCTTCCTAGTACAGAACTATGTAAAACTGATGTAAAGAGTCTAAATAAAATAGTTTTTCACAATTATGAGTAATGTTAACTTAATGTTCCAATTAAAACAAAACAAAACAATAAAATCTGTTATTCAAAGGGCCACATTAAAGAACTGAACTTAGAATAAAGTTTTCATTTCAAAACCATGCAAATGTAATTACTATCTCAAGTACAATTTTGGGCAAAAATGGTGGCACTGCATTTTGTCAAGTGGAAATTTACCAAGTTGGTCTGGGACAAGCTCTTGTGGATAATGAGAAGTGTTTCATTTCCATCTCAAGGTGCTGAAAGCATCTGTGACTTTCCTTGTTATTTTATAGCAGTACAAGTATTTAACATGGACTATGCTTTTGCTGCCAGTAGTTCTCCTTGTGCTCCACACTGAAACTCCAGCTCTTCTGTTGCTAGACCGCAAACGTGAGGAACTTCAAATTACAGAAATCCTTATGGTTTATTTGCATTTAAGCCTTTAAATTCAATGACATGAAGCCCACTGTTTTACACTGCATATCATTCCCAGTTCTCAAGCCTGCTGATTGACTTATTCACGCTGAATCACATCTAATCATTTCAACTGTTTTTTGTCTTTATGTACTACTACTTTGCATTTGTGCCAATTTCTCAAGCATTTTGTGTGAAGAAAACAAAGGCTTCTGAACAGCAACATGAACTGGATTCATGCTTCAAATGAAAGCCAATTCCTTTACAACAAAAATGTGAACTTATCCAACATTTTTATTTTTTTGAACTCCACCCCATTATCTTTGGCACACTTTCCATCATTTGATCTGCCCAGGAATAAAAGTAGTCATTAACACAGCAGTGTAACGATTTGAAGTGTATCTCCTGAGTTCTCATAACATTTTTTAACATGTTTTGAGAAAACACTGCATGATGTCACTTCATTTTGTGAAAAACGTGGAGGTTGTTTATAAGAACAGTGACTGCAATTTCAGCCAAATGCAGTGCCGGGTGGAACAATGCAAGCCTTTCTGCAGATCTAGGCATGCATTTGCCCTTCCCAGGTAGGTCCTGCCAAATGTACCAAATTGTGATGCTAAAGTTGGGATCTCAAGCTGAAAGTGACAATAGGGTGGAAAACACATTTCCCAACCCTTCACACCCCCAGACTTCATAGAATCATGGAAGCATTAGTTAAAAAGTCACTCCACATACTGTACTTCTATTTTTTTTTCCAGATTGGAACAGGAGGAAAATTATGCAACAAACATAAACGAGTCCCATTGTTGACACTGGCTTTTAATCACATCTCCCACTGGTGATCTGTTCAGTGCTCTGGTGGGACCCCTTTAATGCTCTGCAAATGAAAAATCAAATCATAAGTAGGTGACAAGAGCAAGTCTGTGCTCTATGTCAGAGGAGCAGAATTTTCTTCCTTTCATTGAATGGAGAGAAAAAGAAATTGCTGTTTCTGATAATATTTAAAAGCATCCTTCTTTAGAAAAGAAATCTTTTTATGGATTTATTCTTCCAGGATATTCATAGAATCACAGAATTGTGGGGATTGGAAGGCAAGAACAAGGTCTAGCACTGTACCTGTTCTTGTTGGCTGCACTGCCTTCCTGCTGAAAAAGTTTCTCTGTTTATCTAAGCAGAGCTTGTCAAGCTGTAATTTACAGGCCCTGCCCCTTGTTGTTTCATTTGATACTACCAATGTTAGTATTATCTTTACATTTAGAATCAGAGAATCATAGGATCACTCAGGTTGGAAAAGACCTTACTATCCTCCTCACCAAATTAGACACAGTTCCCTCAAACTCTCTTCTAGACCCCTGTCCAATTTAGTCCTTTTGTCTCTGTTACTTTTTCACTTATTCTTCTGGAAATTGGGAGCACAATCAAACACTACTGCAGCTGAGCCTCCCCATCATCAGAAGTGAGAGCAGAGCCTGAGAAAAAGATATTTCACTCCTACAGTCACATGTGACGTTGTTGGGCTGTGCTCACAAGACCAGTGAAGGAAGTGGGATGCTTTAGATCTTCTTCCCACCTTCAGAAATGTGTCTGTAGAATATATTCCCGTATAATTTGATTTGAACAAAAATACATCGTTACAAACATTCTTTTTTTGTTTGCCTCAGATATCTTTCATCCCTTTTTGTTCTCATCTCTTCACACAGATAGTACTTCACTGACTGTTTTCCCCTTCTAGCATGGAAATTCATTCCCAGAGAATTAAGAGAAACAAATTACTGTGTATTGTGATGTTGCAATTTCTAACCACAGGATTCAGCATCAAGAAGTAAAGAACAATTATTGGAACATTAGGGCTTAACTAAACATTTCAGTGTTTGGCAGGGCATCCTACGAACTGACAAGGAAGTAGACTTCATGCTTGGTAGCTAGAAAATACAATTTGAACTGTTTTAGGACTTAGAATATTAGTAACATTATGATGTTTTTTATCCTAGGCATTCGAATACTAAAATGTAACGCTTCAAAGTATTAATTATTTCTGGACTCATTTCCTGGTGTTAAAGCATACAGTGGTATAGACTTCATGCTTTTCAACGATTTTCATAACAGTTCAAAACTTTTTTGACCAGTAGAGTTTTTATCAGTTACCCCAGCAACTGTGGTTGGAGAAAAGCAAAAGTGCTGGCCCAGAGTTCTGCTGATACCTCTTTCCATTGAACAGAGCATTGAAGTATTAAAGATATAAGTCCAATTTGCAAGATTCAGATATCTGCCTGCTCTCAGCCCAGAATACACCAAGCATAAGGAAACAACTCATGCCAGTTGAACAGAAAGGACTAGTTTTTGCTGGAATTAAACATACAGTGCCTCTGGAAGAGCAGGAATGTGGTGTTGTTTTGGATACAAGAGGTGAGGCTTTCTAAAGATAAGTTGAAAATAGAGACATTAAAACCACTCAAAATGGAGATTTCTCAAAACAAATTCAATTTTGCAAGGTACGAGGTTCCTAGATTGAAAGAATATTTAAATGTTGAAGCAATGTATAATACAGAATAAATAAAGAAATCTTATCTTTGTTACTGTCCTTTCCACATGTCATGGTTTTATGATTTTTGGTTATCAGTATTCCACATCATAACCTATAGTGCTCTGGAAGCTATGAGTTTGCTCCAGGTCCAGGTACCTGTCCAAGAACAGAAGAACTACTACATCAGTCCAGACACACCACGTACCACTTAGTCAGGAACAACTACTGCCTTAGATCTTCTGCCTTTCTTCACCTGAGGCCTGCCACAGAATCACAGAATTACAGGGGTTGGAAGAGACCCTCTAATCCATCTAGTCCAACTCCTTGCTTAAGCAGGTTCCCTATTGTAGGTTACACAGGAAAGTGTCCAAGTAAATTTTGAATATCTCCAGAGAAAGAAACTGCACAACCGTTCTGGGCAGCCTGTTCCAGTGCTCGACCACTTTCAAAACAAAGAAGTTCTTTCTCATGCTTGTATGGAACTTCCTGTGTTCCAGTTGGTGCCCATTACCCTTTATCCTGTCACTAGGGAGCACAGAATACAGTCTGGTCACTTGACTCCCACGCTCCAGATATTTATTAGTATTGATAAGATCCCCCGTCAGTCTTTTCTGCTCCAGATCTTTCAGCCTTTCCTCATAAGGCTCCAGGTCCATGTTAATCTCTCTGGCCCTTCATTGGACTCTCTTGAGTAGACCCCTGTTTTTCTTCACTCGAGGAGCCCAGAACTGGACACAGTACTCCAGATGTGGCTTCACCAGGGCATAGAGGAGAAAGGCCACCCCCCTAGACCCACTGACTATGCTCTTTTTAATGCATCCCAGGATAATATTGGCCCTCTTGGCCCTTGGCATACTGCTGGCTCATGGCTATCTTCCTCCAGAGAAAATTTGAAATGCAACAGTCTACAAGCAACAAATGAAAAAATATCTTCCAATCCACTGAGTTATTTTACAGAATTCTTCTCAATGCTATTTTCTACATCATCCTTCTTCAGAGGGACTGGAGGAAGTCAACAACACCTTCCTCTTATTCAGACTCTCCTCTTTCCCCTTCACAGCAGTTTCTTATAGATCTCTCCAGCTAGAGCAGACCACATCATGGGGAAGATGCTGCTCCATGACAGGTGGTGGGGACCAGCGTATTTCCAGCAGCACCAGGTTTCGTGTGAATCCTACAGCAAGTAACAAGTATTTCATGAAGCCTGGCTGATAGATAGGAACAGCAGTGCATTAAATGTACCATCAAAAGCAACCTTATGCAGTACACGTTCCTCTTCACTGTAGGACCAGATTTTTGGTGTCTACAGTAACAAGTGATTATCTAACTAATAAAACCTCTCAAAACAGTGTTCTCAATTAGAAGAGTTGAGAGGGGAAAAAAAATGTTTTTAATGAATAACAGCAAGTCCTCTATGGGAGTCATCACTGAAACTGGTTTGCTGACTTAGCTGAAAGATTGATTTTGCAATTTCTCCCACCCTCTTTCTAACAGATGTGTGATTTACACTGGCAAAAGGGTTACTTAAACCAGTTCCCCAGGAGGAACAAGTTGTACAGTAAGAATGATTGTTTCATTCAATCCCTCCCTGTATTATTTGCTATCAGAACAATTCACCAGAAGCAAACTTTTGAGTACAGCCCACTTCCTAATTTTCACCAATTATATCACTGTCTAGATGATACTGCAATAAAATTCCCTTTACATGGTAGCAACCAGCTATAAGTTTCTGTGATTTCACCATGTTTTTCAAGTTTGTTTCATCCCACTTCAGCACTCCCAAGATCAGCCTTAGCTAATTATAACTTTGGCATTACCTTTCCCTAACTCACTACATGCTATAACTAGTTGACACTGGCTGGTACTAATCTGCCAAAGAACAGACATTAAAGGTGACCCTGAAAGGCTGCAATTTTTGACCAATCTTTCAAGGACATGGAACAACATGTGAAGGCACTGCTTTCTTGTCATTAAAAAAAAACAGCTATTGAACCATCATAATTTACCATGAAATGTCTTACATAAAAACCAACCATCAGTTTTGACTTGCCTCAAAATACTGTGCTGCAAATGAGCACTTGCAGCTCAGCTGCCTATTTGTATGGCTGAGGTGAGACTTTGAGGTTCTAATCTCATCAGTATATACAAGCCATCTGCACACATGAATCCAAGCATATCATAGAATCATAAAATCACCACAGAAACATAGAATTATCAAAACACTATGGAATTATAGAACTGTAGAATCATAGAATGGCTTGGACTGGGAGAGGTCCTAATGACTACCAAGTTCCAACTCTCCTGTCATGGACAGGGTTGCCAACCACAAAATAAAGCACTACATCAGGTTACTCAGAGCTCAAATCCAATATGGCCTTGAATGCTTTCAGAAGTGGAGTATCCACAACTTGTCTGAGCAGCCTGCGCCAGCACCTCACCACCTTCAGAGTAAAGAATTTTCCCCCAACATCTAATTTTAACCCTCCTTTTTTTAGCTTAAAGTAGTTTCCTCTCATCCTATCACTATCTGACCATGTAAAAAGTCAGTTCCCTTGCTGTTTATACTCCCCCTTTATGTACTGGAAAGCCCCAGTGAGGTCTCCTCAGAGCTTTCTCACCTCAGGCTGAACAAGCCCAGCTCACTCAGACTTTTGTCACGGCAGAGGTTCTCCAGCCCTCTGATCATCCTCTTGGCCCTCCAATAGACCCACTCCAGCAGTTCCATCTCTCTACTGTGGGGATCCCAGGCCTGGACGTCGTCCTCCAAATGAGGCCTTACAAAGGCAGAGCAGAGGGAAACAATCTCCTCCCTCTCCCTGTTGGCCTCCTCTCATTTGATACAATCTCAGAACACTGTTGGCCTTTCGGGCTACAGGTGCACACTGCTGGTTCATGTCCAGCTTTTCCATACCAGAACCCTCAAGTCCTTCCTTGCAGGGCTGCTCTGAAAGAGTTCTTCTCCCAGTCTGTACTTGTGGCCAGGATTGCCCTGACCCAAGGGCAACACCTTGCACTCAACCTTATTGAATCTTATTCAGTTCCTATGGGCCTGCTTTTCAAGTTTTTCTAGGTCCCTCTGGATGGCATCCCTTCCTTCTGCTGTATCAGCTGCATTACTCAACTTTCTGTTGTCCAGAAACTTACTGAGGGGGCACCTGATCCTAACACCTATATTATTTATAAAGATATTGAAGAGCACCAGTCCCAGGAAGGACCTCTGATGTACAGCACAGGTCATTAGCTTCCAGCCAGTCCACTGTGGATTCCAACCAGGTCCACTAACCACTTGCTAATTCCTGACCACTCAACCAATTCCTTAACCACCCTTCAAATCTGCTTCTTTCTAATTGTTAGAGGTCCAAGGTAAAAACATAAATCCAGGATTTACTTAAATTTCCTAGAGTTCACATTACTGCTTTTGTTTCTGTTTAGTTGGCTTGGTGTTTTTCTATTCGTTTTGTTTTGTTTTTAATGGAACTACACTGTAAAGTGTTAACTTTCCCTTCTTTCCTTCTTTCTTTCTTTTCTTTCCTTACCTTCTTTCTTTCTTTTCTTTCTTTCTTTTCTTTCTTTCTTTCTTTTCTTTCTTTCTTTCTTTCTTTCTTTCTTTCTTTCTTTCTTTCTTTCTTTCTTTCTTTCTTTCTTTCTTTCTTTTCTTTTCTTTTCTTTTCTTTTCTTTTCTTTTTTTATTTCTTTTAAGAAGTTTACTACATTATTTCTTTCTTTCCATGTTTTTGATTTTTTTTTCTTACTGGACATGTCAGAAGACTTTAAACTTAAAAAAATGGGGAAAATAAAGAGGCCTTGCAGAGGAGATTCAAGCAGATTCAATGTAGTGTATCTCTATAATAACAGATCTATCTTTCTATGTTCTTGAAAGTTTTCAAGACTAGACAGGACAAAGCTTTGAGTGATTCAGTCTCACAGCTAACTATTCCTTGGACATTGGACTAAACATGCAACCTGCACATTTTAATATGTGATTCTGCATCTTTTTGTAATTATCGTTTCTGTGACTTATGAGTGTCTTTACTCATGTATTAAGCAACATAGCTAGCATCTGTCACATACTGTTTGTTTCCTTCCCTTTCCCCAGGGAAGAAGAAGGGGAAAGCCTGGTATTGGCTGAGTGTTTTTCGTTTGTTTGTTCGTTTAGCATACATGTTGCTATGTGTATACAACAGAAAACATAAGGCCAGGGTAATGCTTCGTGTTATTGGAGTGGGATGAATAACAAAGATAGTGGCCCTCAGAGATAACAGGAATTTCTCAACACTCAGGTGAGATCCTGCCTCTTAATCTGTAGTATAGGAACACAGCTGGACATGTTTTTTCTCTTGAAAATGTTTATTCTGGAGTTAGGAAACCTATGAATATGAACACCAAAACCTTCAGCCTGATTCAGATTTCAAAACAGCTTAGAGTAAGGTTAGACCTAATGTGATCATGGTAATGCGTTCCTGGAAAGACTACCTCTGTGTCCTGAGGATGTCTCAAGCACAGATGGCTTTACCCTTAGACACGTTACTTATGTCTAAGGTTATCTGGGATGAGAAAAAGAATTTATAAAACAGTATAGGGTGATAGACAGCTCTTTGAAAAACTCTTTCATTCAGATGTGAAGAAAGACTTATCATTCAGAAAGAAAGACTGCCCAAGGGTACTACACATCAAACTTTTCCAAGTGATGTTGTAAACTGAACAGAAAATTCTGAAATGTGTATCTAGAGAATGTGGAATAATTAGAAATGCTTAAAAATAACTTATTTGTACAACCCTCACCACTTACTGGCTTAAATCTAGCTTCTGGCAGCTGTTTTTCATATAGAGCCATTTCTTATAGGTTTAGGACTAAGACTTCCTTTTATAACATAATCTTGTTTTCAGCAGTTTACACACTTGATACATGTTATCCACAGGAGTGAAATTTCCCACATCTATGATGAATATTTTGGCAAAACTTCATAGATTTAATTTGGAATAAAACAGGGAAAAGTATGTTTTGTTCTTGTTGAAAATATAGGCAGTATTTCTGTGAAAAAATCTTGCAACCTCCTTCTTGGATTTTATGAAGATTGCTAAGCATTTGTCAGGACAGTTTTGTATGTTTGCTTGTTTTTGTGAAAACACAAGTGTATTTGAGAAAATTGTAAGCCTGAAGAATTTCAATTTGTAGAAAACCAGTGGTTGTCATTGGTTGTCATGTGATTTCTAGCTATGCTTTGTAGTTTTATCTCAATAGATCACATACTCACCACCTCCAAATATTACTGTTATGTGAGAAAAAAACAAACAAACAAAAAAAAAACCTGTAATGCTCTTATTGTTTTCTTTGGGCATACTGCAAATGTTGGAAACAGCAATTTTCTTCTGTGCACAGTATGTTTTACTTTCTGGCAAGATGGATGAAGATGCTGATTCAAATACCAAGGGAATATTTGAAGATGCTGAAGTGCCAGGAGACTAGATTTCAGAAATCTTTTTGATCTTTTCAAAAAGGCAGGGAGAGAGGAAATGGAAGGCTCAGAATTTAGGTGAAGTCAGTAAAACACAGCATTTAACCTTTGATCTCAGATGACTTATTTTACATTTGGGCCTATGAAAAATTGTTTTTTTTTTAAATGGTTCTTCGTTATTCCAATCAGATTCATACAACAGTTCTGTGCTTGTAGTTATATGTCATTTATCTATACTTACAAGCTATCTGTAAAGATTTTTGACAGTGTTTTTCTTTCAGACATTTGATTGAACCTGATAGAATTCACCTCGAAACAAGCAGAATGCTTTCAAAAATGTTTGAACAAGTATCTATCCTCATCAATAACTACTTTTGTAGATGGTCAGTTTATTAAATGTCAATCAATTTATTGTGTTGTTGATTAATATTCAATGGAATTCTTTTTATTGAAAGATGTTAATATATTAAATAGCATCCAAATCCGGAGAAAAATTGCAGTTCCAAGAGAAACTTTAATACTGGTATTCCTATTTTTCCTTCATCATTTCTGAATAATAATAATTATTATTATTACAATTCACTATGCCTTATTAAGCAACGGTAGGAAAGTTATTACCTTTGGCTCATTTTCTTTTAATAAAGAGATAATCCTTAAAAATCCTGTCTTTGCCATTTTCTTCTGTTAGTCTTTCAATAGGCAGAGAGGAATGAAAACAAGCATATTTGATTTTTTTCTCTCTTAATAGCATGATTATCACAAAAACATATTATGGTCAAAGCACTGACACAGCAATAAGGTTGCGAAGTAATTGTTCGTTTTAATTTATTATTGCCGGAAAACAATGCCAGTTTTGAAGTAAATGAACAACTGACTGCTAAAAAATTCACCAAACATTTTTTTGTTTGTTTTGCTATGTTCATAACTAGCTAATTTGGATGACTCAGGGAAGTCTTCCCAGAATTGCATGGTTCAAAATACCCTTAAAGAATTCTGAATCTACCTTATGAAACTGCTGGATTAAGAAAAGCAAAGGAAAACAAGAGTTTCCAATTGATGAATAAACAGCAAAGTTTTCTGTTTTCTCTACAAAATATATTCAAATAGATCACTATTACTGTTTAAAAGATAAAAGAACAAAAGAAGTATAATTTAAAACGGAAATGTGTCTTAGGAATTAAGAAGTGCTAGGCAAGTTACAGGAAAATGAATAGCAGCTTTGATGGACAAGTTGGAACCCATGATAAATGGAGACAGTAGATAGGCCTAAACAAAGAAACAAACCTCCAAGACAGAGTGCAACTGTATGTGTAAAGAGCAACCTCTATTCATTCTAAGGCTTAATTTAGAGTCCTTGAGGAACTCAGAACGGGGATGATGGAATCCCACCTGCTTGACTGTCCTGTGTTGATGCTTCTTTAAATATCACAAATATAGCATTGTTAGGAATGACAGGAATGGTAGAAATGCTGATTGATGGTATAAATTCAACAGAGATAAATAAATAAATGAAAAGACAAGGAACGTTGCTACATAATTAGATATAATGACAAGAAATGCTTTACTTTCTCTCTAAGAGGCCAGCACAAGTATATTTTACTTTAGTTTAAGTTCTCGTTTTTGTATCTGCAACATTGATATTCATCATGGCAACAGTCGTACTATGCCCATACTGTATGGTTTAGGCACATTGTACTTCTTCCCAAGGCTGCTTCCCACTGACTCACTGTTTACTAAACTTTGGATTCTATTAATGTTCCAATCTTCAGGACAGCAGTTGTAAGGAATATTTACAAAGTGACCAGCGTCCCTTCATTTGCACAATAATCTGTTGGAAAAGCCAATATCCAGCAGCATAAAGTACTAGAATAAAATGAAGGACATCCAAAGGCCAACTTTCATGTATAGTGATCTGAACTACCAGCACCCTTCAGCTGAGAATCATCTGCATCTACAGCATGAGGTACATTATAGGTTATCGCAGTTTCATTTATTCAAAATTGTGCTTTTACTTTCTTTATTTCCAATCTTAAAAATTCCTAATTTCACTGAAGCCACATTTTAAACTTAAGTTACAATGAAATTTGAAGTGAATGCACTACGTTTAAAATTATAAAATTAATCACAGAGAGTTTTTTTCTGTGGAAATTTGGGAATATTCTTATTTATTATGTCGTTTCATAGAACCGTGAAATGTGGAGCAAAGGAGTACTCACCTTAATTGCAGATTTGTCCCAGACAAAATGTGGTTTGTGCAAGACTTCAGAAAAGGAAATAAGATTTTTTTTCTAGAATTTTATAAAATATGGCATTATTATTATTATTATTATTATTATTATTATTATTATTACAAACAACTAGAGAAGAACAGATTTTAGTATAGTTTTTTGATTGCTCACATTTTACTGAGTAAAATATTTTTAACTTCGTAAAAAACATTGCAGGTTTTCCCAAGCTACTGGGACAAAACTTGTAATGTAATATTATCTAGAGCACCAGCGTTGAACATAATGAGAAGCCACTGACTTAATTGTAAATAATATACATAAATGTCATTCATATAGCTGGAAAAAATGGAAATATGGATGCAATCCTTACTTGGACAAAGATAAATGGGAAACTTTCCACTGCACTGTTATTACTATGGTTGCTGGCTGTGATGCTGTAAATTGTGTTAAGATTAATAATTGAAAAACAGATATAGAAGCTGAATGTCAGCTGAGTATTTAAAGCTGCACTGTGCATTTATAAACAAAAAGCTATTTCTATTTTTAAATCTCTTCCATAAGCAAAAGTCATTTCAAGTAAGACCTCTCTAATACTGTGAACAAAAATCTAACTGGGGTGGAACATGAATAAAACAGAGATCTGTTGTCGTAAGTTTCTTTATACTCATATCAGGAAAAAAAATAGAGAGTAGATATTAAAGGAATAACCATGAAAAGAGAGATTTTACTAACCTTGATTCTATTGAAAAAGTCAAATGATCGAATCTTATATTACATTTTACCGTAATGTCAGGTTACATTTATGAAAAGACTCAAATAGCCATCAAACCAAACAGTTTTTCTTAAAGGTATATTTCTAACAGCCACAGTTTATTTTTGCTTCAGTAAGTGCTTACCTGAGACTAAAGTGAAACAGGCATCTGGTCCAAAAATTCATTTAAAATATTTATGATTTTCTCACTCAGAACTTAAAGTGATATTTAAGTTGTACGCAAGAACCAAGGATGATTTTAGTAGTACTATGATGACAACAGTGCTTTAGCACAGTCATGTTTGTATTGCTGCTAATGCCAAAGCAACATTAAGATAGCCTTTGTTTAACCATCTGCTTAGAAATCACAGGCTAAAAATATAATGGACAGTTTGTCTCTCTTCTAATCGTATTATAAATTGCTTCTATGTGAACACCCACACCTACACCTGTGCTTCTCATCTGTGCAGGTATCACACTTCGATTCACTGTCCTCAAATGTTAGGGTAGGGTAAAGCATTTTGAGATGAACATCAGAAATATTCTTTGTTTCTTTGGCTTAAACTCATACAATCTGCCCTCAAACCTGTTTATTGCTAAATGGGAGTGGTCCCCTTCATTCCAAAGTTGGATCTCAGTGTGTAAACTCTTGAAGACCCATGGTAACAAAAACTAGGAAGTATTGTTAATGCAATTGTAAATAAGTATATATATTTTGTATTATTCCTATTGCCATTTCAGGGTAATTGTACTGCAGTCATAATGCTTCTTCTACCAATGTTGTTCGCAGAAAGGAATGTAAAACCAAAACCTCGAGCCTCCTATTCTTATAATGATTAGAACCAGAAGATACCAAAATATATGAAAGGAATAACCCTTACTTTCAAGAGAGAGATACAGTTAAGTACCTAGACGCATAAACAGCAGACACTTGATTTTAGCTATAGCATTGCTGCATGATTGTAAGAACTTTAACATAATGAAAACCATACATACATAAAAACAGAAAGTCATAGACTCATAGAATCATAGAATCACCAAGGTTGGAAAAGACCTAAAAGATCATCCAGTCCAACCGTTCAGCTATTACCAATAGCTCCCACTAAACCATGTCCCTCAGCACAACATCCAGCCTTCCTCCTCTGACAAGTGTGAGGCATTAAACCAAATTTAGTGAGAAGTTTTGACTAAAAGACATTTTTCTTGTAATTACCACAATCTGTTTCAAATTCATTTACTGTTACTATTAACCTATGGAAATAATTTTGAGGTCTTTAAGTGTCAATAGGCTCAGGAGCTTCCACTATATGAGACTAAGCAATAGAGTTCCAACTGCAATAGGGCAGTCTGTGGAAAAGTTATAGTGCAAGCTATCATGACAAAGCTTGACCTTACGCAGAAGATCTGAGACTTCTTCACAGAGACAAAATTACTTATTTTGGACTGCTGGTATTGTTATTAAATTATAATAGCCAAAAAACATTTCAATTACAAACATTACTTGCATGACAAATATTGTACTAGATAAAATACTTCTTTCCAATTGCAAATCTATAGCAAAATTGCAAAATCCCAAGTCATTCTAAAATTATGACCTATGTAGTATTTTATACATGGAAGTTTATCCCTTTGTAGCATGTGGGATCTTATTAGTTCATGTTTTCAAAGTCTTACATTGCAAATATAACAGCTTATTTTTTTTATTTTATTTTTTATTTTTAATGAAGACTTCCTCCACAAAGCATATTAGCTTTCGCTTTGAAATTCGGTAGTCTGTCAGTACAAAATACAGGTTGAGTACTTACAGCAACAATTTAAATTCTATTGGAAATTTACATAGGAATATTATACTTTCAGTGGAAATTTCTGTCCCAAAATATGTGATTTTAAGATTGTACATTCTGCTAATTTACACAGTCTATACTTCTTCACTCCTGAATGTCAGCAAAACCCCAACTATGTCAAAAAAATTAGTGATGGAACATTAACTGTATTTCTGGCTTCCATGATTGGTTTACTCCACTAGTAATATTACTCACCAGATGCATAGAAATTGGAGTCAAACTTGGAGTGTGATCATACTGACCTCTGTAGCACCACCACAAAAAGAAAAGAGAACTATCAAAGAGTCCTGAGTGGTCAAAAAATGAGACTGGATCTGTGTATGTAATATCTGAATAAAGAATCAATATGAACCAAACCAATGAAGATGAACACAATTTTGACTAAGTACATCTCATAGATTCATTTACACTAATGAAGTGACACTTGTTTTTACTAGCTCAAGTGCAGGTTCAAGCTGCTTTTCTTCCATGGAAAAATATGGTCTGATTAAAATGGAGCATTCTGCTCTAAGTGCTTCTTTATGTATCTGTTCAAAGAACTGAAATGCCTCTTCAGAACCTTGTTACATTTACATTGTCTGTTAATGACAATGAATCTCTTTGGCACCAGGAAAACAGCAGTTTGGCTATTAAACTATCAGAAGTAACATTATGTTATGTGACTAATGAGCTAGAAACACATTCAGTTTGCACTCCATTTGCAAAGTAAACATTAAATAACCATCCAGACCCATACTCTTTAGACTAACATGTATGAAAATACACCTTAAACAGATATGAAACAGAATTTATCTCGGATTTATTAGATGTGGTCTTTATTTTTTCACTTATGTATGTAGTTTCTTAGCTCCTAAATCAAAATAAATAAATAAACAAAAAAAAAAAAGAAAAAAAGAAAAATAGAAAAAGAAAAAACACCAAGCTCAAACATAATGGATAGATGAGTAAATGGTAAGTAAATTTAACAATCAGAGGATGTATCTGGAGAAAGGAAAAACACTCTGTAACTCATACGTTTCTTAATAAAAGCAAGAGTCACGTAATCCACTTCAACAAAAGCTCACGCCTCAGACAGGCTTTAAAAAATGGGAAATAGTTTTCCATGACAGTTATAATATCTCTGTAAAGTAGAAAAAAATCAGCATGCTAGGGAATAAACAGAGATGACTCAGTGACCGATCACTCTGAATGTGCTGATTAAAACCCAGAAGTTATCAGAAGTTTTCCAGGTGTGACATCCATTAGCTCCGCTCCACCCAGCTCCAAGGGTGAACAGTGCGTTGAAATACTCTTTTCCACCTCACCAAATGTTCACCTTCCTGAAATTTACTTGTCCCCACCATCTGTGCTCATATATGCAGAACACGCATCCACCCCATTGCAAGGGTTTCCACAGTTTCCAGTTTAAATAAACAGGTTTGTCATCCTCACTATCACACATTTAACAGCACTAATTCCACATAGATTATGCTGATGTCAGGCTTTATGACCCATAACAGTGACATCCTCGAACCCACTGCCTCAAAATAGTACTTTCTGTGTTATGTAGTGTCAGTAGACTCACTTCACTGGCATGTTACACAGTAGACATACCAATTTGCAGATACAATTATATACGGTATTTTATCTACATGCAAACATCAGGTTTGTTTACTGTTGTAAACACTTTTGAGAGATTTCAGAAAACCAGTCTCTGCAGTCACATTCTGTCTTCTTTAGCAGGAATAAACTTTTATAATGACTACATTATGCTTAGGTTTAGAGAGTTTTCCAACTTCTCCAAAGCATAATCACTGCATATCCTTAGGTGGTTTGGACTTCGTGACTGTGAAGCAGAAATTTCTACTCTGAAAATTCCTTACTCACCTAAGAAATCTGGCAACATTACCATCCCATTGTTTATCCAGTCTCAACCTTGAGGGTGTCACTGCAGTGGCTGTAGTGTACCCATGTACTTCTAGCAAAACCTACTCCAAAGTCATAGCTTGAAATGTCATGGAGGTAAGGAAATGCTAGCAAGACTTATCAGTAGGTATCCATGACTAATCAATATGAAACTTCTAAAAATGTCCTTAGTCCCTGCAGTAACTGCCTAACTTCACCATGTGAGGAGAAGCAGTAATTCTGAAGCTTGCTTTCTACAATCCAGGTAACACCACTCTGTATTCATTTACTCTGTTCATACCATGCAGCTTCCCAACATACTCTGTTTTGTTGGGCACTGTATGTCTCAAGCTGCTTGTTTCATGTCTTGCCAAATCAGATGAAAAACTGAAACCATTCAGACAGATAACAGTTTGTGCAAGACACTGAGCTGGAACTGAGATCCTAAGGCTGAAATTCATCTCACTTATTTGAGATGTCTGGCAATAAACATTATGACTTCTGAGACAGCTGTCCTCAACTCCCAGGTGGAGTGATTCAGCTGACCTATTTCAGTCATCTGCCCAGGGTGAAATGACATAAGCACCAGAAAATGTTATGTGTCTCTCCACTGAGTTTAAAGGAAGCCTAAGGTGATTACTTCAGTAGATCATACTGATGTTATCAGATTTTTCCTCAGCAAGACTTCTGAACTCAGCTCTTCCACTTGCATCCTTCAATAAAACATATTTTACCAAGAGCTACATCATTTATTTTTCCCTTCTTTATATAATAAGTCATATTTACATTCATTTATTTCTACACTGAGCAGTCATTTCTCCCAGAGTAAACTTGTTCTCCAGAAAGGCAGCTTGTCTCTGTTAGCTGTCTGCTGTTCTAAGAGCTGTTTTTATTGAGCAATAATAGGTTTCTTGTTCTAATTCATCCTCATCTATTTTTCCTAATAAGTGGTTCATTTGGTGGCACGTAAAGTATGTACAAGTGCCATCATCCTTCTGTCATATTTACCATAACATACATTACTTAGTCACATTGACATTTGGGAAAAAATATCTGTAGGTATGTACAAAAATGTTTTAGCCTGTGGCCCCTATATATTGCCAAAATCACAGTTCAGCATACCTGATCTCTAGTATGTTACTGCTTAGATAAGCATTCAGCTGTGGGATACAGGAGGAATATAGACATTGCTACATTAAAATGTCCTGGAGAGAGTAGAGCAGAGTTTTGGGCAGGGGGAGATGTCAAGCATGGCTGAACATTTCTGTTGACAAGGGACAGGAGATTTTTAAAGTGAATGTGAATATCCAAGATAGACTAACATCTATATTAATGCAATTCTAGTTCTTACTGAACTCATTCCCTCCTCCAAAACTTGGCTATGAGTATCATCTGTGTTATCCAAGTCCATTATATATGAATGGAAGAGCTTCAGTTCAGAGATACAGATGTTAGGAAGGGAGCAGGCGATTCCACTTAGACTAGAAAAATGCATGCCTGGATGGGATATGGTGGGACACCAAGTTCAGTTCCTTGTAACTGAAGGCAACCATGTAGTCCCTCTGGTATACTCAAACATAGTTGTTAGCCTCTTTGTAGATTGAAAAGAAAACAAAGCTAAAGCTTAAAGCAACAAAAATTCTTCAGTTTCAGAAGCATGCTGTAATTTACTTGTGAAAGGCAATGGCTTACCAAACTGTAGAAAAAAAGGAACATAGTCCAAGAGGAGGTAACATTTCAACTACAAACAGCTCTATTCATATACATATCTACATATATGTTGCCTATGGGAAATTGCCCTTTTCAATTCCTGCCTCAGCTATGATCATGGGCAAGTCTCTGTTCATACTTCAGATAATATAATCTACCAAAATGTATAAGACTTGTAAAAACTCTGCAAGATTCACTGTAGGATGCTCATGTACATGGTAGTAGGGATAATATTTGGACAAATATGGGAGAAGAACTCATTGAGAGCAGCCCTGCAGAGAAGGACTTGGGGGTCCTGGTGGGTGAGAAGTTGGACATGAGCCATCAGTGTGGGCTTGCAGCCCAGAAAGCCAACTGTGTTCTGGGCTGCATTAAAAAAGGGGTGGTCAGCAGAGAGAGGGAGGTGATTGTCCCCCTCTACTCAGCTCTTGTGGGGCCCCATCTGCAGTACTGCGTCCAGGCCTGGGGCTCTAAGCACAAGAAGGACACAGAGCTTTTGGAACGAGTCCAGAGGAGGGCCACTAAGATGATCAGAGGGCTGGAGCTCCTCTCCTGTGAGGAAAAGATGAGGGAACTGGGCTTGTTCAGGTTGGAGAAGAGAAGGCTCTGGGGGGGACCTCATTGCAGCCTTCCAGTACTTGAAGGGAGAATATAAGCAGGAAGGGGAATGGCTGTTCACGAGGGTGGATAGTGATAGGACAAGAGGGAATGGTTTAAAACTGAGACAGGGGAGGTTTAGGTTAGATATTAGGAGGAAGTTTTTCACACAGAGGGTGGTGACACCCTGGAACAGGTTGCTCAAGGAGGTTGTGGATGCCCCATCCCTGGAGGCATTCAAGGCCAAGCTGGACATGGCTCTGGGCAGCCTGGTCTGGTGGTTGACGACCTGCACATAGCAGGGGGGTTGAAACTCAATGATGATTGTGGCCCTTTTCAACACAAGCTATTCTATGATTCTATGATTCTACGAAATAGGACATTTTGAATGGTGTAACGGAGTACAGTCTGAACCTACTGCAGACATAATCACCCACTGTGTCAAATGTCTGAGAAATTTCTCAGATTTTCCATACTGATTTTTTTTTCACAAAAAATAATGATAATAATAATAATAAAAACTTGAACAATCATTTAACTGTAGAAAAACCTAACTATTTTTCCTCAATTTTGTACATGGTAGAGTAAAACTACTTTGTTTATAACATCATTTGTTGCTAGGACTGACTGTGAATTTTCCAGTGATAATTTTCCTAGAGCTTACAAGCAAAATCCATAGCAAAATAGAATTTTTTTAAAATTAGTATACATAATGGAAAAAGCAGATAAGGAAAAGAGGAGAGATATATTAGTTAGGCTATTGATTTTCACATGTATTTTGAGGGAATTAAATGCATATGAAAGTTAGTTATACACATAAAGATAAAAAAAGAAAGCATTTCAGCTACAAGAGAACAGAGCGTACACTGAGGGTACGGTCTCTCTAACTGCAATTCATGTAAAAATTACTCTGAATCTTAGTTAAGACTTCATATTTTTCATACAAGTACAAGGTGGCAAAATAGAAGTTGATCATCAATTTTGGAACTCAAATGATAATCCGGAGCTCACCATAACAAAACAAAAATTGAAAGCATGTATTCCACGAAATTTCAGAGCTAATATTTCAGAGCTATATCTTACCACGTGGATGGAAGTCTGGCAATAACTCATTCTCACAGGCTCTCATATAGATCTCTGTTCTGTTTCTCTGATATGCCTGCCCATTATTAAATTCATTATTTAAAAACATGAATGTATATAACGTTATGTTTGGGATGCTAATGCTCTCCCAGCATGTACTTGGGTAGCGTGTGAAGAAAAATACGCCTAAAGATTTCCTTGTGAACACATTCCTGTTTTAGATTTCCAATCCTTGAAGCCATCTCCCATATTTTAGAGAATACGTACTGTCAGACATTTTTGTTCTATACTACCATGCATGGAAGAAAGAGAAAAGAGTAACTGCAACATCAGAATCATGGTTTAACAGAGAAGTTTTAGAACTGTTTTAAAAACATATGGCTTAAATTTCAAGTAATATGCTACTTTTAGTTTATAAAATAGTAGCGAATTCTGTGGTTAAGGTGATGCTAGAACATTCCAGAGCACTAATTGTTCTGACTGAAAACAGGAATGACAAAAAATTAATCCTGGCTATAACAAATAATTTTCATTGATTCAGTTGGTTTTGGTTTGAATCTCTAGATGGGTACTGGACCTCAAAAATCTGAGGTCTTCTGTTTAAATAAGGGTAAACAACTGTGTTTTATATAATCAAGTCATTTAATTTAGAGATTTAACCCCAATCTAATGTTGAGGAAAAATTGTTTTATAGATTTGTTGCTATCTAAATTAATTGTCACTGTCATTTAATATCAATCAGTGATATCTTCATATATATATATACATATATATATTTCACTGCATCTTTGTTGCTGACAATTTCCTTAAATTGAAGAGGGCCAAAGAGGGTACCACCCTTTACCTATATGCTCCTACAGCTCTACGTAGTTAACCCTTGGTTCTCTTCTAGGTAAAGGAAGAAGCATTCAGTGAAGAGCAATAATAGTATAAGATAAAAACACCATTAAGAAAGGAAGACGGCAAAAAAGAAATATCAAAAATCAAGAGGAAAGATTGGATAGTGTTGTAAGAATGATGGCACTGCGGAAGAAAAAAGGGATTGGTTAGTCATTATCAGCACAGGCTGAAATGAAGCGAACTTTGTTGATATCAATATTTCAGGCGCAACCCAACTTCTCCCTTGTGCCACTCCTCTTTCCTAATAAAATCTTGTAAAATACCATTCCAGATAAATAGCAGCTTCAGAGTCAAGCATGAGAACATGATGAAAACTCAAACAATGGTAAATACAGACTCATCTAATTTGCCAGTATAAATGAATAACTCATGAACTCACAGACATAACATATTTTATCGTTTGTTAGTAGGCTAATGCAGATAAAAGAATTACTTAAGGTTTTTTTGAGTTCGTAAATTTTCCCAAATATTATCTAATTTGGCATCACTTTATTTTGGGCGTGCATGTCTATAATTGTTCACAGTGAGGACTGTAGACTCCTGACAGCTATTATAGGAACCTTCTAGAAGTCATATTTCACTTTTTTACTCAGAACCATCAGATCTGAAAAACTAACAGTGCTAAAACAGATGCCTTATCGTTCTGATTGTCATACATCAAAAGCTTACAAATAGCCCTATTAATTCAAATCAAAAGACTTACTTCCAGAAGTGGAAGTCTAAAGAACGTGCAACAACAGAGCAAACGCAGTGATTCTGCTTTTAGCACACTTGACAACATGACTTTTTTAATTTGAACACTCTATTAATTCCAATGACAGTTGAGAAAATGGTTGTCAGCCTCAGATTAATTGAATTTGTTTATTCACAACTTTCAGCTTTATGTCTTCCAAACATGCATGGACTTCCATTTTTTCTAAGTAATTCCCTATCAATTAAGGGACTGATTTATATATATGTAAAGAAGAGTACAATGGAGGATAGGAAATGCTATTTATTATTAAGACATGCTTTATATACTGCCAAATACAGGTAATATTGCTCTTGTTGTCCTGGCAATGGCCATTCAGCAGTAAACTCTCATATTGTTGCATATAAATCAGAACACATAATGTGTACTCACATTTTGCTCTACCAACAATGATCCTATCGCATGCAGTAGAATTAATATCAAGTAAAAATGATATCAGACTATTAGTATAATCAGCTGAAAACCAAAAGAAACGTTTTTACACTGAGGAAAACAACAGGGTTACCATATTTTTTCCTTGACCATCCTGAATGCCTTCTCCAAATTGACTAAAAATGTGCACTAGCTCTTTTTCAGAGGTCCTGTTCAGCAGACATGACCACACGATCCACAGACATATCTTGTTTTCCACTATCAGCCTGTGTCCCTTGATACCTTTTACAGTGCACTAAATGCATTATAAGTTAATTGTCTTTCTGTGATGGGTTTGCTGGTGAATAACTGAATAGGATCCCTGAGAGAGTAGAAATCCACAGCCACTGAAGAGGAGCAGGTCTAATCTGTATTAAACACCAGCTAAAGTAAAAATCTGTTACTTCTTAGCAATATTAATATACATATTTCAGAAATATGGATATTTCAGAAAATAGGAGGTATATCTGTAATTGGATAAAGAATAAAAATTAATGCAAGCATATTTTACTACTGTCTCTAGTATAAGATGCCAAAGCTGGCAGTAGGGAAGGGAAGAATACTCTATACTCATTTCATAGAATCATAGAAACATAGAATCACAGAGGTTGGAAAAGACCTCTAAGATTACCCAGTCCCCATCCAGACCCCTCACCAGCTTCATTGCCCTTCTCTGAAGATGCTCCAAGGCATTAACATCTGTCTTGTACTGAGGGGCCCAAAGCTGAACACAGTATTCAAGGTGCAGCCTCACTATACCTGAGTACAGAAACATAGTCTCATCCTTGCTCCTGTAGGCAACGCTATTTCTGATATAAGCCAGGTTGCCGCTGGCCTTCTAGGCTACTTAGGCATACCTCTGGCTCATGGTCCACTGAACATCGACAGTTAGCCCCGGGTCCATTTCCTCTATGCAGTCTTCCAGCCAATCTGTCCCAAACCTGTAGTGTTGCTTGGTGTTGCTGTGCCAAAGCTCTGGACCCAGCACTTGGTCTTATTGAACTTTATCCCACTGGCCTCAGCACATCTATCCAGCCTGTGCGGATCACTCTGTGGGGCCATCCTATCCCCAGGCAGATCAATACTTCCTGCCAACCTGTCATCTTACAGGAGGTGCACTCAGTGCCTTCACTCAGGCTAACAATAAAGAAATTGAACAGGACAAGCCCCAGTACCGACTATGGGGAACACCATTTGTGACTGGGTGCCAGTGGTTCACCACCACTCTCTGGGCCTGGCCATCCAGCCAGTTCTTTACCCAGTAAAGAGTGTACATGTCTAAGCCATGCTTCTCCAGGAGAATACTGTGGGAGACAATGAAAAAGGCTTTGCTGAATTGTAGGTAGATAATGTCAATAACCTTTCCCTCATCCACCTGGCAAGTCTCTTGATCATAGAAGGAGATCAGGCAGGTCAAGCAGGAATTGCCTTTCATGAATATATGCTGGCTGGGCCTGATCTCCTAGTTGTCTTGCACATTGCATTTGATCTCTCTCAAGATGATCTGCTCCATTAACTTTACCTGGCATTGAGGTTGGGCTGACAGGCCTGTTGTTCCCCGTATCCTCCTTACAACCCTTCTTGTAGATGGGAGTCACACTGGCAAGCCTCCAGTACTTTGGAACTCTCCAGTTTACCAAGAACACTGTTAGATGATGGAAAGCAGCTTAGCTATCACCACTGTAACCTTTCTCAGCATCCTCAGGTAGATTCCATCCAGCCATGGACTTCTGACAGTCCAGATGGAGTAGTAGGTCTCTAACTGTTTCCACCTTAATTGTGGGGGGCTTATTCTGCTTCCCATCCAAGACTTTCAGGTCAGGAAGTACAATACCCCGAAGATAATTAGTCTGATTCTTAAAGACAGATGTAAAGAAGGCATTGAGAACTTCAGCCTTATCCTTAGTGGCCACGTTCTCCACTGCATCCAGTAAAGGATGGAGAGTATCCTTAGCTTTCCTCTTACTGTTATTATATTTGTTCAAGCTTGGCTTTTGCCTTTCTAATTTTCTCCCTACACATCCTAGGAAGTTCTTTGTATGCTCCCTGAATTGCCCGTCTCTTCTTCCTGAGAAGGAAGATTCTGTTTATCTTCTGGATCCTCGGGAGCCTCCCTGTTCATCCAAGCCTGTCTTCTTCTCCAATAACTCATCTTGTGGCACAGAGGTACAGCCTACTCCTGCATCTTTAAGATTTCCTCCTTAATGAGAGACCAGCCTTTCTGGAACCCTTTATTCTTCAGGACTGAATCCCAAGAGATTTTCCCTTACAATGTCTTGAACAGTTCAAAGTCCACCCTCCAGAAGATCAAAGTAGAAGTTTTGATGCCACCCCTCCTTACCTTGCCAAGAATTGTCACTCTGTCCAAGACAGCTCCCGATCTCCACATCTTCCAGAAATCCTTCTCTGTGAACAGCAAGTCTATAGGGGCACCTGCCCTCGTAGGCTATCTTACCAAATGCATCAGAAATTTATCTTCCACACACTCTAGAAACCTCCTAGACAGCTTCTTCTGCATTGTATTTTAATTCCGGCGTATATCAGGGAAGTTGAAGTCCTCCATGAGAACAAGGGCTGTTGATCATATAGCTTCTGTCAGCTATTCATAGAATGCTTCGTTTGTCTTTTCAGCCTGGTTAGGTGGTCTGTACCAGGCCCCCACCAAGATTTCCACTTTGTTGGCTCTCCCTTACCCATAGAGATTCAACATTATCATTTCCAGCTCCAAGCTCAACAACATCAAAACGTTCTCTAATACAGAGAACCATGCCACCACCCCTCCTTCCTTGCCTACCTTCATTTGCCTTAGTAATTCCTTGATTGGCAAAAATAATATTGTGATGAAAATATTTGCCCTAAATATCCCAGAAAACCTTTTATATTATGAAACTAACCTTGTTATCTTTGATCTGAAGCCAACAGCCTAACTAGTAGGGTCCTTTGTATCTGACTTAGACCACATGGGTCAACAGGAATCTTCACCTTGATATCAGTGACCAGTAGAGCATCAGCATAAGGTTTACAAAATTTCTAAGGATCACTACTCTTAAAAAATTGCTACAGAAAAAAACGTCTCTCACTCTCTCAAAAAAATCCATTATTTCCTAGTTTTGCTTATGTTCATTAGCTGAAAAAAATAATAAAAACGTCATCAACACTAACAAAATATAACTTAGAAGTTTTAATGTGCACTGATGTTCATTTGGGATATACTAGAAATGGTATTTTATCTTTAGACCCAAATGCATTATTTGTTTACTCCACGCCAAAGTTGCTCTGTACAGACAGGTGCAATAGCTGCACAGAAGAACTGTCATGAAAAAATCACTTTTCCTTTCAGCTATGTACTTTTACACAATAATATATATATGTATATATATATAAAGTTGCTGATACACTATCGCATGTAGTAATTTAGTCCAAACAATATGTGCAGTCACATGTAACATCGTGTGATCCAATCATTTATAAGCAGTGTTGACCTTCCTATGGACACAGAACTGGATGTGCCTCATCCAAGTCAACCCAAGGAGGTTCCTACCAGTGGAGTGAATCTGTGACACTGGTGCTAGTGCCAGTTTTTTACAGCTGAAAATATGACCAATCTGTTCCATATCAGGCAGTAATTTTAAATGCATTGAACTCAAAAGTTCAAGGAGGGTGTGACATGAACAACGTGACAAAGGTTGCTAGTGCTAAAGATACTAGCATCTTTGTTTTCTAATTTAAGATAACATTGATGTGGAATGTATGCACAATGTAAATACAGCAGCAAAGATCTTTTGATTTCCTGGTTTTGATGATGACTTAAAATAATACATAGAGCTTTCCTTGGAGTAACTGGAACATTTGTTCTAACATGCAGAAATATACTGCATTCACAGCAACATGAGTCTGATCTTGTTCTTGTACATGTGTTTCTAATTTTGTGCAAGTAACTGTGGCATTGTTGTATGTTTGAATGGCTAGTAGCATATGCACTTCTGACTCGCAATGCCAAGTCTACTAAGAAAGATTATTTTAAAATATTTTCAACTGTATTTGAATATTTTTGCAAGAAGAAAATGCACAGGCAGTGAAAGCAGGGATAGATACCCTGCAAGGATATGCTGGGGAAGATCATTGGGCAGATCACTCTGGAATCTATGCTAAGGCACATGGAAGTGAGGAAGGTGATGTGGGGTAACCAGCATGATTTCACTAAGGGCAAGTCTTCTTTGACTAACATTTGGCCTTCCATGATGCATTAATGGATAAGGGAAGAGACGCTGATATCATCGATCTGAATTTCAGTATGACCTTTGACATGGGTCTTCGATGGCTGGACAGTTGAATGGGCAAGAAACTGGGTGCAAGGAGAGTGGTAGTCAGTGGTTCAGTATACAGATGGAGATTAGTGATGAGTAGTGTCCCTCAGGCATCTGTACTGAAACAAGTGCTCTTTAACATCTTGATCAGTGTCATCAACATGGGATCAAGTGCACCCTCAGCAAGTTTGCAGGTGACGCCATGCTCTGTGATGCAGTAGACACACCCAAGGGACCAGATGCCAACCAGAGAGATCTAGACAGGCTGAACAGTGGGCACAGATGAACCTTGTGAGGTTCAGTAAATCCAAGTGAAGGTCTTGAACTTTGATCGTGGCAACTCTTACTATCTATTCAAGTTGGGGGATGTAAGGATAGAACATGATGGTGCATGGTAAGCTAGACATAAACCAGCAATGTGCCCTTGAAGCCCAGAAAGCCAAATGGATCCTGGGCTGCATCAAAAGAAGCGTGGCCAGCAGGACAAGGGAGGTGATACTGCCCCTCTACTCTGTACTGGTATGGCCTCACCTGAAATACTGATGTCCAGATGTGGAGTTCCCAGTACAGGAGATGTGGACCTGTTGGAGACACTCTAGAGGAGGGCCACAAAAATGATTCAAGGGATAAAACACCTCTCCTACAAGGACAGGCTGAGAGAGCTGGGGCTGTTCAGCCTGGAGAAAAGAAGGCTCTCAGGAAACCCAGTAGTGGACTTTCAGTAGCTAAAGGGGGGCTACAAGAAAGAAGGTGACAGAATCTTTGGCAGGGCCCCTTGTGATAGGACAAGGAGAAATGGTTTCAAACTAAAAGAGAACAGATTTAAATTGGATATAAGAAAAGAGCTTTTACAGTAGGAGTAATGAAGCATTGGAATAGGTTGCTCAGAGACATTGTGGATGCCTTGTGCTTGGAATCATTCAAGGCCAGGCTGGACAAGGCTCCAAACAATCTGATCTAGCTGTGGATGTCATTGTTCACTGCAGGGGAGCTGGACCATATGACCTTTAAAGGTCAACACATTCCGTGATTCAGTGATTTTTAGTGGTGGAAATAAGCTATTATAGAGTCTTGTTTAAGCACCATATTTGGAAAATGTACACGTACATTAAGATATCTGACCTGATTAAAAGGCTTTTATTAGGAGACTGTTCTTTATTTACATGGTGAATACTGCCTTGCTGTGTACAGTGAAGGTACCACTTCGTTTTTGACTATATAAAAAGCTACTTAGTTCTGGAGAACAATACAATACTCTTACAGAGAGCAGGCTAGAGATCCTCACTAGCAGATACTAAATATGATATGTATCATTGACTCAGGCATCAGAGCAACTCCATAAACTTGAGTTTGAGCATGCTGTTACCAGGAGGAAGAAAATTCCTCTGTAGTTCATATATCTTGTTATATGCGAGGCAGATGTAGGTTTCCATCTCCTCCCCTCAAATGGGTTTAAAAACAGCCTTCCTATATAAAGACCATTTTTTTCATGAATGCAAGCTGTAGCACTTTGTAATGCACATCAAAAATAACATGAAGACTATCACAAGAATATGGAGGAATATAGCTGAGAGTTAGGACATACTGTTTTTAAAAAAATAATAGTTTAGGTTAATGTTCAAATGTTTTCCTGGCTTTCTGTGTTTCAAACATTAAAAAGCCTAAGAAATATAAAATACGCAATAATCCATTTATTAGTTCAATCAACATTACTAGTAAAGAGCTAAGAGATGTGTTGAAACCTATGTGCAATCTTGCTCTAAGAGAAACTCAAAAAAAAAAAAAAGTGACCCAGAATAACAACAAAAATACAAAGATACATATTATCTAGGTGTTGTTTTCTTTCTTTTTTTTTAAGTAGTACATTGCCTAGAGACATTTTATTAACATAATTATGTCTGTCCATAATTTAAAAAAAAATGCAAACCAAAAGAAGATGAAAATATTACCCTGACAACTGAAGAATGATGTGTGCACTCTGACAATACAGAATACCTGATATTTGTTTTTGTGTACAACATAATGAACTATGGAGCAAGATGGTCTGATTTTGTTCATGGTGCTGGGTTTCTGAGTGATATACATATTTGTTCAATAAAGGACAGAAAAAATTCTGCTTTAGCAATGTTTTCTACAAAGTAGAGGTTAAATTGGGAGATAAAACAGTTTTAAATGGACAACTTGTTTGTTTAAAGAATTATGCACTTTGGAAGTAGGCTAAATATAAAGTCTTTTAATAAGGCAAGCCTCGTGAGTTTAAGGGTACTCATACACAAAAGTAATCAATTAAATGTTGAGAAGATGAAGGAGAAGGATGCTCCATTCTAAAAGGTGCCCTATTTTTGTCCTCCATCTAGGACAGCTCTGTTTTTCTAATCTGTTGATGCATTCCAAATCCATCTATGTTCTCTAAGAAACAGTAAAGTTCCTCATGTAACAAATGCTGTCAGAACTAAATTCTCACAGAGAAAAATTGACCCCAGAATAACAACATAAATGCCAGAAAGATACAGTTGTTGAAAAATGATGCACTAGACATGTAATATTTCTCAAGTATACACATTTCCCAGAAAATTGACATTTCCAAAACCCTCTAACACAAGGTTTATTTGAGGTTTATACCTGTAAAAAATATACTTACATTCCAATGTGTAAAATGCTCATAATATTAAATTTTGACTTGCCTTTATTGTTGGTAATCCATTAAAGGGGATTTTGTTCTCAGATTAAGAAATCATCTCAACCTGATAGGACAATAATGGCTTTTATTTCCCATGCCTTTTAGTGTTTTGAGCTCTTAACTTCCAATTAAACCCATATCTGGATTGTTATTTCACACAGGAATGGGACCACTTTGATGAAAAAGAAGCTGTAAAGATACAGAAATTCAAGAGAATCAATATTCAGGTATTTGGTTTCAACTACTTCCCTGAATATTTAATTATGGATTTCTTTATTGCAGCAATATTGGATATGGAAGGTCATTTTGGGAAGGCCATTCTCTTCAGACTTCCAGCAGTTGTTAGAACAGAATATCTAACATCATTTTAACACACTTGGATTGTGTGAACATTTAAAGGATGCTTATGTATGTGTGGCCAGAGGTTATGTCTCAATAATCGTATCTTAAAAAGAGTGTAGGACGAAAATGGACCATCTCAGACAGCCTGTACAGATGACAATCATTCCTCTGTAAAGCTTCCTTTCCTTGTGTGACAGGCACTGAAAATATCCATCAGGAGCCACTATCTTTATATATTTCAACCATGAAAGCTAATTCCAGAAGAGAGGTGAGATTTGGTGTTTTACTATATTTTGCTAGTATAACTGAAATCAAATTCTAGTCTGATTTCATGGTTTTTATAGCACAGTTCAGGACTTTGAATTTAATATCCACACTTTTTTTTTTATCTTAGGTCTTATGCCATTACTGCATACCTCAGTGACTTCTGGAAGAAAAGTAATTGAAAGTATATTTCTAGTCTTTCCATTGGATTTGCAGAAGTGAGTGACTCTGTGAAGCTGTTCACTGAAGACGCTGACTTTAAGACATTAACAAGAGTTTCAGAAAAATGGGCTTGAGATTTTCCCTTGAATAATAACTAGTGATTACTTTCCTTTTTTTTTTTTTTAATTATAAAAAGGAACCATAAGTTCCCAATTTGATTTGCTATCCTAGAATTCCCAGAGATATCTGTGACAATGCAACATTAACTGCAATTTCAGTGATGTTTCAGAATTGTTATTAAAATTGTTTGCATTTTGGCTATAAGAATAACATTTCATTCTAACCTCTCGTAAAGTTGACCTTTTATTATTATCACTTTCGAAGCTATTAAAGATAAACTACATCTGAGTGCTGAGCAACTCAACTGAAGTAACACTATGTTCAGAGATCCCCATGCATATTCATTTTAGCATCTGCAAATGAGTCCCACTTCCAAAGTCTGAATCAGTAATTTTGAGTCCAGTATAATTAGGGTTCTTTCTAATTAAGTGTTAGGTGAGTAGAATGGAGAGCATGGTTAATCAATGCTGTCAATGTCCTAGAAGAGCTCACAGTGACAAAAGGAAACTAAATGGAAACAGAAAAATCAAGGCTAAACAGATAGTTGACAACTTTCAATGTTACCTAGCTCAGTCAGGAATGTACAAACATGTTAATTGGTAAAGATTTTTTCTCTGCTTTGCCTTAAAACAGTTTGGTAAAGCTTCAGAGTCTCATTGTGATTCCTGATCTAGAATAAAGAGGAAGCAGATATTAGCAAATACCCACTTATATTTTCAAGAATTTTTGAACAGATTATTGTATCAACCCTTCTATTTTTGAGGATAAATTTTCAGCTCATATGAGTTAAGAAAAAAAGCTGTAACGTGATTCAAGATTACTTGCAGGTTAAAAACAAAAATAATTTAAACATTCTAAATTACACAAACTACTATTTTTATGCTTTACAGAGAATTTTTGAGGTTGGCCTTGGGATTTGGAGGGCATTAGCATCCAAATGATTAGGGTAAACCATAACAAGACATTGATTACTAGATAGGGAATAGGATGAAAAAAGAAAGTCAGGTGCAGGAAGCAGGCTTTAATGCTGGATGTAACTTTGGTGACTAGAATATTTATTTGGAAATGAGTCTCAGCTGTTAATCTGAAGTAATTCTGACTACACTGTATGGAAACATGTCTGTTTAAAAATTAATGACTGGAAGAGGCTCCATTTCTCTCTCCCATCTTCATGTGATATATCTTGGCTGATCTAATTCCACTGAAACTATGAAATCAGGGAACAGGCGGGAATTTGTTCACTTGACAAATCTTGGTACTTGGGTTGAAGTACTCAAATATATATGTATATATATATATATATCATCTGCACATTCATTAACAGGCACCAGAAAAAGGCCCAAACAACTGAAAGGGAAAAAAAAGCACTGCATTTTTCAGTTAAAAATATAAGGAAATGTACATTTAAAAGCAGAACATTCAAAACAAAAGTTTATTTTGAAGACAACAAATTCCTGAAAACACTAATGAAGAATTTGTAGTGTCTGTTTTAAGTTCTTGTTTTAATACTAATAAAGAGATAGGACAGTTGGTTTGCAGGTTAAGGAGTGCTCCAGAGGTGCCGCAGCACTGACAATGGAAGAAAGACAAGATCAACTACTGTCTGATCATAGTCAAACTTAATTCTGTGTAGAGTGTGTCCACTTTATCAGAGCATCTCTAAAATATACAAAATATACAAAAATATACAAAACAGGTCCATAAAAACATTAGTAATATTCACACCCAAATCTCAATCCCAGTCTCTTTATCTGTCTTTCAATTAATGATCTACATAAAAATAAATAAATAAATAAATAAATAAATAAATAAATAAATAAATAAATAAGAGAGACTGAGATTTAATCATTTGGATTTTAGCTTAAACTGATAACTCTTTCGAAGATTAATTTAAAAACTCAAGTCAGAAATCAAGTAAAGCACCTCAACTGCAGAAAAAAAATATAGAACAGACTGAAAAAGTGGAGAAATGCATTATCTTAAAGGAAATAGGAAGATTATAGAAACAGTTGATTAAATGTCTGAACTACAGTTAGAAAGAAAATATGCTGTCTACTCAGAGCAAAGTAAATCAGAAAAGGAAAAACAGAAGTTGGAATTTAAAAAGCAATGCATAGAAAAAAAAATGCAGGAGTAATGAAAATGCAGTAATGACATTGAGAAGTCAAGAAATAAAATATTACGTATCAGTGATATCAGTACATTGAGCGCAAATTATGCAGAAAAAGAACAGCTTATGCTATGCGTGTTTTGTGGGTTAAGAACTGGCAGAGTACAGGAAAGAAGATAAAGTCACATTCAGCTTCTGGGTTATTAGGGAGGATGTGGCATTCAGCATCATCTTTGAAGACAAATTTATTGAGATCAGGAGGACTTTCTGTAAAACAGTCAGCTAAGCATGTAGGGGGTTTTAAATACATCTTCAAAAATAGGGCCATCCTCAAAGTCAGATTGATAGCTAATATGCAGTTATTCGCATACAAATAACAGAGGGAAATGACCTAAACACTTATCACCTAATGAATCTTGGTGAAGTAGGAGATGAGTTAATATGGAATGCAAAAGATAACAGATGAAAGTATGGGAGTATAATTATTGCTTGTTAACACCATGTTGTAGAAAACAGATCTTGCTAAATGAAACTGCTTTCACCGGTTAAACTATAGGTTTGGTTGGGGTATAGCAGAGAGGACTTACAAGAAATGCATAACAGTTCAGTTAAAAAATAATACTACGCAATATCATTAACTTGATGAATAAGCAGTTTAAGAAAGCTTACTGATAGATATCAAAGTAGAGGTCACTGAGGAATAAAGATGAAATGAGGATGTTTTTATTTCACTACAAAGACTGCGTTTGTCCAATGATAATCAGATATTTTATTAATGATTATATATTTTATTAATATATTTTATTAATGATTTGCAGGTAGAATTGCTGCAAATAAAAGAATGGTCTCACAAAAATGGCTACATTGGTAATGTTAAGCTATAAGCCAGTGACGTTCTAACTCTACTTGCCAAAATACAAACCACTGTGTCACCCAGAGACCACAAGCATGAGGAGTCTTGGAAATTAGATTAACAGAATATTGGTCAGAAGGTCCATTCTGTGACTCTGCAAGTTTACTCTCGCACCAGGATGTCACCCTGCCAGGATCATCTCCCTGTTGTCTCAGCTTGACTTTTTATGGGGAAAAGAACTACTGCCTGTAAGTAGCCTGCTTTTTAGACTGTCACATAAGGGAAAAACAGCTGGAAGTATGCTGTCCCTTCTCAGATCACTCTAAGAGATATCAAGAAACATTTCTGTTAAAATTCTGGACTGATTTGGAAATGCAGATGTTTAACCCTAAAAACTAGTTACTCAAAGAATACTGTGTGTCTTAGTTGAGAACAATCAGAACGTTTAGTTATTAATCTTCTCTGATTAGGTAGTAACTACTCTGATCAGGACAATCTGAAGGTTTACAGTTAAGTATCAGTATTAAGTAGCTCAATATTTTCAACCCATTACAGTTATCACTTCTGATAGACCATTCCTGAATGAGAGACTGCATTTTCTATTTTTCAAAAGCAAAAATACATTATAGGAGAAAGAAAACAAAACACATGTTCAAGGGCCTGAAAGGTGAAGGCAAAGTATAACAGACCACTTTTAGGAAACTTTTATGATCGGCTGACTCATGTTAACAAGCCAGTCTACATCCTCTTCTACAGGCCATGTCTATCTCCTCTATGCAGACAAAGGTCCGGATTTCACATTATGAGTAGAAGGCTGTGGCATACATCTTGCTTAACAAGTTTTAAAACAAACCTTTCTAACTGCCAGCACTTTGAAAAAAATGCAAAGGTTCAAACAAGAGCTAATGAGAATAATAGTTTTGTTTCATCAGGTATATTTTAAAAGAAGATGCAATTGATGATTCTGTCCTATAGTGTGTGGATCCTGAGTACGCATCTCTTATTACTTTGCTTGCTATTTACAAACACAAATGTAATTTAAATAGGTGAAAAGCTTATGTTTCTTTATTTCCTCCAGGTTAATCTCCTTGTCTCAGTCTGAAACTAGATTAATCGTATTTTACAATACAAAGTACTTATTCATTTGTTCTACCTTCTGTTCTGCGTCATTCAGACTAATGGGTATTATGGCAGGGCTGGATGGCTGCATCTGAAAATATTGCCTCAGGAGTCTGTCTGTTTTTTTTTTTTTTTTTAATGAAATAAAGGCAGCAAAGGATAGGACTGAAAATGGTGGCAAAGTAAATCACCAGCTATGTGATAGGAGATGTCTTCCAGAATTTCTATTCCTCAACTAATTATTTTCCTTTATTTGCAATGCCTTAAAACTTCAAGAATCTTTAAGAGTGCATTTCTGTTAATAATTTTCATAGCATTAAATCATAGATCATTTAATTCTGATTTAAAAGTTAATACAGTAGTACAGTTCAATCAGTAAAAATTCATATGAGTTATAACAAAGATATTACAGGTATTGCACATTTTATATAATCTATCTCCTCTCTGAGAAGAAACTGAGTATACAATTTGACTTATCTGGATTTCAACAAAAGCTGGGGAAAAACGAGAGGGAGAAAAAGAAAGAAATAGCAAGCAGTTCCAGCGAGCAAGAGAAAAGCTCCAGCAAGCCCTTTTCTATCCAAATCACCCATCACACTGTAATGTTGGGATTTGCCAACAAGAAGCATTCACAAGTATTGAAATAAAAATTTAGCATTCAGATCTTGTTGATGGAAAGAAAAGAAACATTAGTTATCCTGGTCCCACTTCTTTATCTCTTGTATCAACTTTTCAAACTTTATAATAATAATTGTATAATAATAATGCATGTAATATATATATAAGACAATATTTTATTTCGGAAATTTATCTTACTATCATGCTGCACAGCAAGTGCTGATCAACTTGGAAAAAAATTCACTTGATAGCCTCCTCATTGCTGTCAGTTTTCAGAGAGGATATTAACATGATCTGTCTACCTTATTCTGCCTTCAAATAACTTTTGATGTCTTATCTGTGATGCAACCCCCAATTTTACATCCTGTTTTATTATTCTTATTTATTCTATCTTACATACCTGTAATAGTGAAATAAACAGCAGTGTTTTTATCACAATGGATTACTCACAGAATAAAGCTAGCACCTCTTGGTTGCCAGCTTTTTGCACCATATATCCTCCTGAAGAAGATAGGCAAAGATAATAGAGAAGCGTGAGTAATGGGTATTGGAATGTAAGAGTCATATTACTCATTACAACAGGATCTATGTGGTTTTGTAGTCACTGACTGCATGTGGGCTAGGTGGCAGGGAAAATGGTGCTCCATTTTAATCAAGATCTTCTAGATAGTGTAGGGAGCTTAGGGTCCAGTCCAAAATACACACCAAATGTAAGATATTCTCCAAAGGATCAGCAGTACTGGTTCATCAGTTGCACAGATTTCCACCATGGAGAACTAACTCACACTTTTACTGTCAAGAAAATGGTGTCCAGGCTGCAGAAAGAATTCTCTTCATTCTACTGTTGTTCTCTTTCCCTTTCCTTCACAACTACTTGGTATTAAAAGTATGCTTGCAACATTAATGCTTGCAGCAATCACTAAACTACAGAAGGGAAAGAGAAAGGTATCAATGAAGAGAAATACATTAGATCCATGCATTTGAGAGGAAGAAAATCAAGTGAAATTTAAGAAATCAGTTTTAAAATAATTTTAAATAATATTTGCTAGTGCTCTAATTTCAGAGTGATTGACGTGATACAGATGACACTAAACACACAAGAGAGAAAAAGATTGATGTTTAATATTAAAGTTATTTTTTTTAAAGAATATGAATTAGTAAACGGACAACATTACAGTTATAACTGACTGTTGCAAATGATTCATTAACCTTGTATGAAATTTTCAGACACAGAAACTTGTTAATGAAGACAAAATCCACGGACTGGAACTGAGGTTAGATAAGCTGGACTGAAATGCAATCTGCTAATTGTCAGAGTAATTTGAGATTTGAAGAGCTTACTAGGGAGGTTATAGATTCTACTTTATTGGAAGTTTCAAAGCAAAAGTTAAGTAACTTCAGTTTCACAGACATAAGGAACTGCTAATCATTAAATCAAAAGGGAAGAAAAAAGGACTTCTATATAGCAATATTACAGAATGCACATCTACATATAAAGAAAACAAAATATTAATCAGATTAGCATAGAAAGGTAATGCAGGAAGATATATTCAGTTGCTTTGAATCTTTCCCAAACCTCTTTGAAGAAAAAACAAAACCCTAGTAACAAAAAACCTTCCTAATTTCTATCTTCAGAAAAATAAAGAGGCTAGTAAAAAAAACATAGTAACAGCTGTTAAAAGTATATGCTTAACATGACAAAATAAAAATTCTAAAATGTGCAAATATGTACCTACAACTCATACAACAGTTCAGGCAATGCTACTAAAATAAATGAGTCCACACCTGTGCATCTCAGATTCATTTATAAAGACGTGTTGTGTAAGAATAAAGAATAAAATTTTTCTTTATTTCTAGAATAAAGTAATGCCAGCATATTGGAACCATCCTGAAGATCAGAAAAGTTGTGGAAGAGATCAAATGGAGAAGTGGTCTTAGAATGGAAAACTGAAGGAAAAAAGAAATACCGGTTAGACTTAACAAAATTAATACTGAAAAAGTCCTCATAACATTACAAAATAACCTCACTACTATACAGTAGTATAGGGTTATAGTAGTAAAAACAAAACAAAACAAAACACACACACAAAAGAAAGGCAGAGAAAAACAATGCAGCTGTAGCAGGTATACTCAAATTTTCAGCTGCTGTCACTGGCACAGCTGTACTACATTCTTATCAGAGACCTAATTATGACTCATACATTTCCAGAGGACATGCAGTGGACTTTGGTGAACACATATCACTAGGAGCAATACAATACAAGTGCCTTCTGGCATAATGATAGGGCACATCTCTCATAACAGTATTAATGGAAACTAGATCAGTTCTAGAAACCAATATTCTCTCTGTTTTACCATGCTTCTGTTTCTTACTACATGATATTTAAAAAAGCAATTCCTTACTTCAGATTGCCATTAAGGAGGTAGCTAGTATGCATAATCAGAAAAATTCTGTAAATTTGTCATTCATATATGGAATATTTACTCTTAGAAAATTTTTACAGTAAGAAAATTAGATAGAAATAGAAACTACTGGAGGTTTATGGCTATTTAGATTACTGTACACAGAACAGCTTCTGACTGATTGGTTGGACAAAATGATGAGATCACATTGATTAACATTTGTTGTAATTAAATAAAAATACTTTTAAAATATCACATCAATCCTCTGCCCCATCCATTAAATTAAGATTTTTTCATCTATCCACCAACAGAAGTAAACAGAGTATGCTATCACTCTTGATTTTGTACTAAATAATTATATGGATACATATGGCAAATAGCAATGAAGAAGTCTCTGATGGAGAGGAATAAAATCAAACACTTTCTGGTTTATGAAAATAGGTGCCCTTTAAATCATACTCTTCCACATGCAGTGTTGCTAGGAATCTGTAAACCACCAGCATTGCTACACTATTCCAAGGAAAAGCACAAGGCTGATGTTAATGTAGAAGAAGGTCCAGCCAGTCATACAACGTTTCTTCTCTGTAAGCAATGGCTACTGTCTGTTGAGTAGAACTGTTATGTCAATAGGGTGCCTTGTGCTCTAGGAACATTTTATTAAAGAGCTGAAGATAGTGTAAAAATATATTGCAACCTCTACATTGCAGTACTCTTTTCTTTTGTTGTGGTCTTACATTGATGTTTTCTTTAATAGATTGTCTTCTTTAATGAAATACACTGAAATGTGTGCCAAACATTTCCACTACTGATTCTGTTCAGACAGGGAATCATTTTGTTCTCTCACATTATAAACTTTTTGTAAGTTGGTTTTTCTACTAATTTATCTGAGAAAATAGCAGTAATGTCACTTCAAAAGCTTCGGGATACTACATAAAATACATCTTACTACTAGACTTTATCCTTTACATCTTCAAATGGTAATTATGAAGACTTTCCTGCCTTGCATTTCCATTTGGTAAAGATGAGGATCACAGAATCATAGAATGGTTTGGGTTGGAAGGGACTTTAAAGATCATCTCATTCCAACCCCCTGCTATGGGCAGGGACATCTCCCTTTAGACCAGGTTGCTCAAAGCCCCATCCATCTTGGCCTTGAATGCTTCCAGGAAGAGGGCATTCATGACCTTGCCGGACAACCTGTTCTAGTCACTCACCATCTTCATGGTGATTCTTCCTTATATCTAGTCTAAATCTATCTTCTTCCAGTTTAAAACCATTTCCTCATATCCTGTTGCTACATGTCCTTATAAAAAGTCTCTCCTCTGCTTTGCTGTAGGCCCCCTTCAGGTACTGGAAGATGTCTGCTGATTCCCACCTGTAGAAGTGAACCCTTCTGGTAAAAATGCCATAATCAGAAATGTCTGAGTCAAGGTCCAAGAACAATTCACAAGAAACTTAGATGAAATAAAGCACATAAGAGGTCACTGTGGTCTATTGGCTTATTTGGGATAGTAGATTTCCCTCCTCACATAGAATTACAATTTTGTACATTTCTCAGTATTTCTTCCTTGTTGGTACTCAAACTACAGTTACTGAATTTTCACAGCATATTCCAACATGATATTGAAATGGTATTTCCCCATTGTTTTATAATAGAACTTACTATCTTGAAGTCTAGATATATTTATCTAGACATTCTGAATTAGTCACTAACAGAAATTCACATGTTGCTCTGATATTTTATGGCCACTTGCAGTGAAGCGTTCCAACCTTTTCCTCCAGAAGCAGTTTCATTAGACAAGCGAATTATAAACTCATTTTGAAATATTAGGCACTATCTAAACACTTACAAGGATAGAATTATGTGAAGGCTCTGAAACTCACAAATACAATTTTCTTTCTGTTATTCTTTCTTTGCTTTTCTCTAGGGAAGACACAACATGAATTAACATAACTCAATAATACTGATTGTGTTTACAAATTGACCATGCACTGTTCATTACAGTTCTGCATAATTCCTATCAAAAAGCCTTACATTTCTTGCAAGCAGGTACTGAGAGACATGTTAGAAAACAGACAGAATATTATGTCTTGCACGGCCACTGCTATTCCCTAACCCAAAACAAAACAAAGAATATACTGGATTCTTACATTTAGGAAGCCCTACATAAATATTTGAAAAACTGAGTAAAATATTCAGAGTTAAGAAGCTGGTTACTTCCAAACTCCTGTTATATCAACAGTACAAGCTGCTGAGGAGGCCAGAAGCAAGATTTTAGTAGCAAAATTCATTAGTTTTCTCTTCATTCAGGACAAACTCAAATGTTGCCATAACAATTTGTTGGGAACTCCATTCTTCAGTAAGACCTAAAGTGGCCTTTCAGCATGATAGTATTGAGAACTGGCTTAAAAAATCAACTGAATGCCAAAGAAAGCCCGTTCTTGGAAAAGATCCAAGAGTAGATGCAAACCTAACCTAATAACAAAACAAAAATGAAAGTTTGTAGGAAGTGCAGGCAAGATTTACCAGAATTTCTACAAAGCTCAACTGAAGCCTTATTTTCTTGCAAATATTAATATTGTTAGTAAATGAAACAACGCTGGAGTGAAATCCTGATCCTGCTATCAACTCTTTCTCCTTAACCACTAAAATCAATGGTTTAGGCAAGCATATTCAATATGTCAACTGCAGGATGCATGCTGCCCAGCACAGATTGCACTGCAACTGCCTCCTGCTTCATGCCATTATGGCAGCAGCTTTTCCAACAGAGCATCAGGGCCTGGCCCCTCAGCACCAGCTGAACAGTGGCACACTGCTTTCAGTCAGCATAAATATATTACTTGTGAATTTTCAAATTAAATGTATAGAGTTGCAATTAAAAATTTGATCATGTCTCTTCAATGGATTTTTATAAGCCTTCTCTGATCACAGAGAAGGACTCCTCACTTCACAGTCATGTCTTATTAATGTCTTCACTTTTTGGCAGTATGTGCATTTGTGAACAAATTTTTCATTGGATGAAGCACAGGAAGAGTTAAATTTCACCAAAAATCTCACAAAAAATTTCACCAAAAAATCTCTACCGAACATCTAGAGACCTTACAACCACTGCCAGCAAGCCGCACTGATGCATTAGTTTCACAAAAACAAGGTAAAATATCCCACTATTTTTGTTGCCCCTTTTTATGTTTTAATAAAATCATTAAATTTTGTTACTTTATGTACATTAACTATAGCATATATTTAATAACAGCAGCTTTGAAAGTAATGCCTCCTACTTTATGATTTTGGTCCATGTCACCAGAGGTGGATGTCAACCTCCACTAGAGGTTGAACTTTTCCACCAATATTCATTTTGTTTTGTTGTCATGTGACAAATTGCACCAGAGAGGCAGTCTGATAAAATGGCATCTGACATGGAAGTACATATGAAGCAAAGGTGTGAAATTCAATTTCTCCATGCTCAAAAATGTCTCCTACTGACATTCACCAACACTTACATCAATACTTACAGTGTTTGTAGAGGCCAAACTGAATGTGAGCACACTGAGGTGATCGGTGGTACTCTGTAGCAGCAACAACAGCAACAATGGGTCACATCCACTGGTACAGATTTTTTACACGCCTTGCATGCAGGTTCTTGATCATCACTGACAAAAAGATCATAGCTAATGATGTTTACTATGTGGAAGAATAGTGTTTTGTAGCTGAGAATTTGCTCAAATAGTGCTATTTTGCTTTTTGTATCTATTGTACTTTCCATGGTAATAAATAGGAGGCATTACTTTTGGTGTGACTGACGTATATGCAGCCCAAGACTATTCCTCTTCTCTCACTGTTACCCAGGCAAGCCAGGTATGACGCCCACGTGTTTAGGGCAGAATTTTCTTTCTGAAATAGATGATAAATTGTATGAAAACACAAAGGAAGAGATACATAGAGAAAGAATATATTTGGCTCAACAGGGAACTGCTCTTAAAACTTGGAAAGAAAAAGAAAATATATAATCTTTGGAAGAAAAGTCAAGCTTCAGGGGGATTACAGAGATGCAGTTCACAAGAAAAGCCAAAGCCCATCTTATGACGACACTGGCTACTGTGACTCCAGACAACAACAAAAAAGAGTCTTTTAAGCATACCAAAACCAAGAAGAGATCTAGGGAAAATATTAGATACTACTTGGAGTAGGTGGTCACCTAACAACTAGGAATGAGGAAAAGGTGGGAGCTTTTAATGCAATTTTGTTTCAATTCTTAGTCATAATGATAGATCTTAGTCTGCCCAGTCCTCTGCGTTGGAGGACGATGACTGGAAGACCAGTGATTGAGGTCACCCAAACTTTGAGGGAACAGCTATATAAAATGGATGTTCAAAAGTCCATATGGCCAGACAGGATTCAAATCAGTGTGCTGAAAGTTAGCCAATGTTACAGATTGACTCCTTTCAACAATTTAACAATTTAATTTTTGGGAGTCTGGAGTGGCCTCTGCTAACTGGAAGGCAGGAGTCTGGGGTTCTCTGCTAATTGTAAGCTGGGCAATGTTATACGCAGCTACAAGAAGGGCATGAAAAAACATCCAGGGCACTACAGACATGTTAGTCTAACCTGGAAAAGTTACAGAAAATATTGTCTTGCATACCATTGAAAGGCATTTGAATAACAAAGCTATTATCAGGAATAGACAACATGTGATCATCAAGGAAAATCTTGCCTTAGAAATTTGATCTCCTTCTGTGATAAGGTCACCTGCTCAGTGGATGAAAGGAAGAGAGCAGACATAATCTTCCTGGAATTCTGTAAGGACTTTGTTACTATCACTCATAGCATACTTCTGGACAAATTGTCCGTCTGTGAAACAAACAGGCTCACAGTGGTTTGGGTGAACTGGCTCAACACTAGAGAGAGTGGCTACATCTGGATGGTGGATGGTCACTAGTGATGTTCCCCAGGCTTAATTCCATGGACAATCTTATTCAATATATATATCAATGATCTGGATGGAGCAATGGAATGCATTCTCAGCAACTTTGCCAATGGCACTAAACAGGGAGGAGCTTCTGATTGCCTGTAGAGATGGGAGGCATTGAAGAGGGATTTAGATTATGTAGAAGGTCTGGACAATCATTAATATCATAAAGTTCAATACAGGTAAATGCCAAACACTGCACCTAGAATGGAGCAATACCAGACACAGACATAGGTGGGAGATGAGTAGCTGGAGAGAAGCTCAGCAGGAAAGCACCTGAGAGAGCTGGAGACACCAGCACAGCATGAGCCAGTGATGTGCCCAAGCAGCCAAAAGGGCAAACCGCAGTGTGAGGGGCACTGAATGCAACATAGCCAGCTGGTCAAAACTGGTGACTCACCTGCTTATACTTATTTTTGACACAGACTCACCTTAAATACTGCATGCAGTTCTGCTATCCACAGTATAAGAAATTCCAGATTGTTCAGCAAAGCTGGCAGCAGGACTGGAGGGCATGTCCGGTGAGGAGGCTGAGGAAACTAGGTTATATAGTCTGGAGGAGAGGAGGTCAAGATGTGACTTCAATTCTCTTTGCAGCTACCCAATGACTAGAAACAGAGAGAGGTTCTGGGCACTGCTCCTTATGACAGGATGTACAGGAACAGCAAAGCTACACCAGAAAAGGGTCATACTCGGGCATAAGAATAAATTTATTTGTTGCAAGGGTGGTCAAGCACTGGAATAAGCTTCCTGGAGAAGTAGTTGATGTCCCATGCTCATCGGTATTCAGAAGACATCTGGATAATGACCTTGGTAATATGTCTTAACTTCTGGCAAGCCCTGAAGAGGTCATGCACTTTGACTTCATGATCTTCAGTGATTCCTGCCAAATGAACTATTCTTTTCTACTTAATCATCTTTCCAATGTTTTCTGTTTCAAGATCACCTACAGCTTTGCCTAACTCTTCAATTCAATGAACAGACATGATTCCATAAAAAATGCAGTGGGGTTTCCTTAGAAATCCACAAATTAACACAGACTTCATGATCCTTAGCAGTTATCTGCTGCTTGAGTTAATGAGTTAATTTACTGTACCTCTGATATCCCTTATCTGTGTGATGACTTAGACAGTAACAACTAGTTCCATCCACCTCACCACCAAAAGCCTACAGGGAAGCTGTCCAGGACTATTTTAATCAGTGCTACAAATCTGGATTGGATGAGGATGTAACACAGCAGACTTTTTGCACTACTGTACTGCACTACAATGAATACTATAGAATTATAGAATACTTTCAGTTGAAAGAGACCCTTAAAGGTCACTTAGTCCACCTCCTCTGCAATGAATAGGAACAACTACAGCTAGATCAGGTTGCTCAGAGCCTGGTCCAGTTTGACCTTGAATGTCTCCAAGGATGGGTCATCTACCAGCTGTGTGGGCAACATATTCCAAAGCCTCACCAACCTCATTGTAAAATACTTTTCCCTTATATGCTACCTAAATCACGCCTCTTTTGAAACGATTTCCCTATTTCCTTATCACAGCTGTCTCTGCTGAAGGGTCTGTCCCTTTCTCCCTCATGGCCAACCTCTAGATACAGAAAGGCTGCTCTCAGATCTGCCCAAAGCCTTCTCTTCTCTGGGAGATCAGTCATAAGTACTGGAACCAACACTTTTAAGTATCTTCATCACTGATATCAACAACAGGATCAAGTGCACCTTCAGCAAGATTGCAGATAACAACAAGTTTTATGTAGTGCAGTTGACAAATCTGAGGGACAGGATGACAACCAGAGAGACCTAGATAAGCTGAGCAGTGGGCACTGTTGAGATAGCTTCAGACTGTACTCCGTTACACCATTCAAAATGTCCTATTTCGTAGAATCATAGAATCATAGAATAGCTTGTGTTGAAAAGGGCCACAATCATCATTGAGTTTCAACCCCCCTGCTATGTGCAGGTCGTCAACCACCAGACCAGGCTGCCCAGAGCCACGTCCAGCTTGGCCTTGAATGCCTCCAGGGATGGGGCATCCACAACCTCCTTGGGCAACCTGTTCTCACCACCCTCTGTGTGAAAAACTTCCTCCTAATATATAATCCTAAAAGTTCTCCATCTGTTTAAGACCATTCCCCCTTGTCCTATCACTATCCACCCTCGTAATCAGCCATTCCCTTTCCTGTTCATATGCTCCCTTCAGGTACTGGAAGGCTGCAATGAGGTCCCCCCAGAGCCTTCTTTTCTCCTAAACAAGCCCAGTTCCCTCAACCTTTCCTCACAGGAGAGGTGCTCCAGCCCTCTGATCATCTTAGTGGCCCCCCTCTGGACCCGCTCCAAGAGCTCCACGTTCTTCCTGCACTGGGAAGAAGATTAGAAATACTCTAAATGTGAAGAACGTATTTCTAGTGACCCAAGTTTTTCATCAGTCCACTCTTTCACAGACAGAGTAAAGCAAGTTGGCTCTGTCTTCTTCTGCACATCCTAGAACCACAGCTGGCATCAAATTACTTTTTTTTTTTTTTTTTTGTCAGAGAAGAACAGGTCTGAACACTGAGCAATCAGAAGCTCCGCATGTGGAGTAATAATGGAAAGACTGTGCCAAGCATGTCTCTGCAAAGCTCTTCATTTCAGCTTCATGTTTTGTTGATTTGTTTTTTATTGCTAATGCTGTATTTATCTGACTTAAGATGATAAGTTCCTTGAAGCAGGCACCTCTTTTATCTACAAAACACAAAGCACTCTACAAATTTAAGGATGTAACATGAAAAGCATCTGAATGGGTCACCCTAGCTATGCTCTCTGGTGAAATTCAAAGCAGTGAAAGACAGAGACAGGAGACTCCAAACAGATCAGCAGAGTGTTCATTCCTTCCTCCTGGATTGCTCCAGATCAGCTTAAGGAAAATAATCACAAATCTCTTGCTAAGGAACAGAAGGAAAGAAATAACATGTGTAGCTCTTGGTTATCTACATTATGAGATCTGTGTGTGTGCAGCAGAAAGTGAAGATGAGGGAGAGGTGAGCCATTACACCACAGCTACTACAAAGTACTTCTGAACTTACTTAGAGTTATGATTATAACTCTACATCTCTTAGGAAAATGCACTTTAATCCCTATGAAATTACATTTCATCAGGGCTGCAGAAACTGGCCTATGAGCAGTAACAAACATGCTACATCAAGTGCATCAAGTGGAAAGTTACATTGCTGAAAACAAACTCAACCGCAGCTAATATAAATATTCTCCTTATTTAGGAGGCTGAACACAGTATTCAAAATGTTGTGCAACACAGGGAATGTAAGATCAATACTGTCAAAATTATAGAAACAAATAGCTGAAGCATGAGATAAAGACTGACGTTAGAGAAATACAAACAAATAGAATAGAAATGCCTAAAGTCCCATATTGATTGCTGTACTTAAAAAAAACCCTTTATTTTCTTAGCTACTCCAATACATTCATGTCACAGAGACATATTGACTTCAGTAACCACAGTAACCATAAGAATGCAGCTCAAGCTGCCCATGCTTTCATGTATCTTCTCCAAGTTATTCTCCCACTTACCGCAGATTTTTTTTCGTTTTGTTCTTTACATTCTCTTTCATCTGATGGCATCACTGTTATAACTTTATCGTCTCATTCTCTTTCATGACAAAATATTTATGAAAGTGACCTACACAGCTCTATGTCTTTGCAACAGTAGCTAGGAAGCACTTAGCAACAGAGGCGTTCAGCATGCTGTCTTCTGCACATAGAAAAAGATTACTCCTGGTATCTGAACGGCCTAAATCATAGCTAGAAAGTTTGTGCCAGAGGATGGCAGAGGCAGGGAGTTGTGTAAACATGGACTTCCCTGCTAATTAATGCCAGAGGCAGGCTTGGCTCGCTGTGTGTGTACTCTGGAGACTGTTCAGTTGGGCAAGGCTACAGGTGGCAAAAATTTATCTGAGAAGAGCAGGGAACCATTTGTTGATGTGAGGAACATCTAATAGTAACTAATGTGAGGAGAGTAACGAGACAGCAGGAATTAGGACTGTACATTATTCTACAAAGCATGTGCCTACTAGCAGTGAAAAAAAAAAAAAAAAGGAAAAAGTAGATGGGAAAATTGTGGGGTTTTTTTTCCATCAGGAAATCAGAGAAGTTGTGACAAGAATCAACAAAACAGTTTTAAATTTTCAGTTGTTCTCTCATTTAAGTAAAGAATGCTGCTAGCAAAAGTTTTGAAAGGAAGCTTTTTGAAGCACATGTCTATAGGAATGGCCACAGAATTTATATTCACCTGATTTTTTTAAAGGATTGCTGTAGCTTAGCATAAAGTTTCAGATCTGGTCCTAATCATTAAGAGTAGGAAAGGATTCATAATGATTGCAAGGACTCTGATGCACCAAGAGGAGAAGGAAACCCAAAACTCAATTTCAGTAACACTAATTGCACAGATCCTAAGAATTTTAAAGGGACTAGGCATGGCCAGTAATTTCAATCTGAATCTTCAACAACTGTTTTGGAACAAAAGCAATTGCTGTCCATCTCCCCCACTGTATGTCTTTGTTGCTTTACCACAAGCTTGTTGTAGCGAGCTGGGAGCAAAAGGTTTGCAAAAGCTGATATACTTCTTTGAAACTGAGTGCTAAATATCAACTGGCGCATCCAAGAACTCCGAACACTGAAAACTGTTATGATAAATGCTGTGCATCTGTAACTTTAACCCACTTCTCTGTCCTCTCTTCACAGACGAAAAAGAAAGGCTTGTAGTTAAGAAAGATCTCTAGTTCACTGAAAGGGGACAGGATGAGGTTTGATGTGGCTACATATTAAACATGCGATAATAACATTTTGCTGCAGATCTGATTAGGATTCTAAGGACATTGGCAATCTGAGTGGCTTAATATGATTTCCCAGTATGAAAATGTAAGGTTCTACTAGGCTTTAGGAACAGCATTTCTGGTGTCTTGGGTTGCTTTTTTTTCTTTATGCCTTTTAAATAGTTGAATAAAAGAAAGCCACAAACACTCACTCTCACTTAAATTCCATGTCTTTTGTATCATGAAACTTTAATTAAGAAATAAGAACAAAGTACAGAAAACTTTAAGGGTAAAAGTTTATCCTTCTAAATGCTCTCCATGGTGAAACTGTATTGAGTCATCTTCATTATGGCACAACAGGGCATTACTTCAGACCTAAAATGATTAGTGTTATGAGTCAGTTCACCAATTGTTTTAGATCAAAAGTCATGTTCCAGCATTGTCATGTAATGCAGTGGGCTGAACAAGTTGGGGAATCAGGCAGAATGGTTAGACAAGGAGAACTGCAACTCTCACGAATCTTTCTTCCAAAAAAGAAGAAATACAAGTGCAATATGATTCCCAGCTTTGTGGTTTTCCCAGTTAAACATCTCTTGTGTGCTACAAGGATAGATCTCAGAACAAATAGGACCCTGGGTTAAAGAGGAAAGTGTAGTTCCCACCAAAATCATTGTATATATTTCCACTAGATTACTTGAATAAACTCTCTGGTAAACAAATAAAATAATTGTTATGAAATATGAGATTCTAAGCAAGAAAAGAAACATACAAACCAACTCGTACAAAGGACCTCATCACTGACATAACTATGCTCAGCGCACTTCAGCAGGAACAGTAATTGAGGGTTGCTAGTCTGTGTTAACACCTAATTTTGCAGTACAGATCAGACTCTTCTCAGGTGTCAAATCCCAAACAAGGCCTAATTTGCAAGAATGCTCCAAGGCAGGAAAAGAACTCTTGAGTACAGCACCTGTGAAAGTGTTGCCTTTTTATTGTAAGAATGCACAGGGCATTCTGACCTTAGTTCTGCTGCACTTCTGGTGCAAAACAACCACCAAATTAGACATCTAGTTTAATATAGCTACTCCTAATATTTTAAAATATATCTTCAAAATTATAAAATTGCCAAGAATTCTGCTTGAAAAGAGGGGCAGAGAAAAAGGCCCTTTCTAGAAAGCTCGCTAGCTCAGATCTGAAGCAAGAGCAATCACAAGCATGTGAGGCATAAGACTGCATGCAAGGCAAGAGTGTAACAAGAAATATCAGAAGACTGTTAGAGCCCAGATAATACATATATATCTCTTGATAGAACAAAGTCAGACAACTTTTTGATTAAGTCTTCTAACTTTAAAATTATGCATTTTTTTAAGGTGGGCTACATAGATCTCTGAATTATTCCTATTTGTGTTTTCCATTGCAAATGTAATACTTTGGACAGCTTCACACATAATATTTTACACTTGAGAAGCGTTTATAGCTACTATTCAGTAAAAGCTGGAGCAAATCACTGCTAATTCATAACTACACTCCTGGTCCTACTAAACTAGTAGGATTATCTTTGCAAGTTAATGTCATTCATCTGATTTTCAGCTTTGATAATAAAATAGTTCCCACTCTCTTTGGCCTTTTTCTGCATTCCCTTTAAAACGGGAAGTTTCAAGTTATTTCCTCATGCATGAATTCCGCTCCTTGCATACAGATCTCCACAAACTGGGATGTGTCTCAGGTGAGGCTGAAGATTAACACAGGAATTTATCAGAACCCCAGGGCAACATGGTTGGTGAAATAGGAATGTAACGCTTTGGATGAGATCAGAGCACCACTCTCTGGACAAACAATTCCAGCATTTCTTACCATCACATGCTACTTCTTCCTATTCAAATGTTCCTTTATATACTTCATTGCTGCAAAAATCACTAAAGAAAGGATTTACTATCTTCAGCCTGGTTTCTTTTCTGCCAAATCTGCTTCCTTTGTTTAGCAATAATCTCAAGACAGATATTGGCAGGACTGTCAAAAACCACTGTCTTGTATTAACCAAGCTTTTTTTTTTTTTTTTTTTTTTTTTTTTTTTAGCTCTATGAGAATAATGGTAAAATCTGAAAAGCTTGGCAGTCAGAATAGGAATTTAAAGAGAAAAGAAACCTTTTTCTTCTCACCACTGGAGAATAACAAATTACTCTTAGTAGAAGCAAAATATTTTTGTTTCCTTTGCTTGATATTAAAAAGTCTGAAGCAATAGATGCTGAATGGTAAAATTCTGCCATTTTCCTGACTGTATACTTTTACAACTGAAATGTCTGGGGCAAAAATCAGCATGAACTCTCCAACAGGACTGATGATGGCACTTTTTATGACCTACCAACAATGAAGGAGTAGCACAAAGTAGAACTGGAAATCTGCTCAAATCTCAGTTTTCTATGGAATGAAATTTCTGCCACATTGGCTAAAGCCACCGATGTATTTGTGCATGAAGAGTCGTGGTGAAGTATTTTCACATGTATCACAGTAGTGTTATCTAACAGAAGCTTTATTTTTAAGGATGAAAAATATGGAGGATATATATTCTAATTACCTCATGCAACATCTAATACAAGTTTCATGAGATCTTCAACAACAAAAATTTTGCAAGAGGTTAGATGGCATGTGTTAGACTTGATGATCCTTGTGGGTCCCTTTCAACTTCAGATACTATACGGTTCTATGTACAAGTGATATAGAAAACCCAGGAATTTGAGATTGTATAAACTGGTTTCCTGGAGAAAAATCTGACCTGGGAGAGAAAAGCAAACATAAATTAACCATTGCCAAACCATAAGTGGACCCATAAATAATGGCAGAAAAATAATTTACCTCTAAAGCTTATAAAAAAGGATATGAAAAACAAGTCTTAAAATAAATAAATGGTGCTGAAATAGATTTTTTTTTCTTGAGAATCAGTGAAAATAAGCTCATTCAAATCTGTATATGACAGAAATAATGAAAAAAATATCTGTACATGTACCAGCTGGCATGTTTGTTTTCTTTTAGACATAACAGAAATTTGATTCAATCCTTCTGACTCTAATGAGTTTAAAAACGCTAGGTCTTCTTCTTTGTTTGTGTATTAACAAATGAATCTACATGTTCCATTGTTCTACTAGAGCTATTTCCATGCTCTGGAACTCTATGTCATATGTGACTAAGTCTATTGGGATGAAGTACCCTCAGCCCCTTCTCCGCTACCTGAATTTACCTATGGGAATAGGATCTAGCATGTCACTACTCTGTCTCAGTGCTAAAACTCATGTTTTCTTCAAGTTCAGACCAGAACTGCTGAATACAAAGCTCCTACTCCCAGCCACATTTCAGATTCCTCCACTTCTGGAGCAACAGAAAAAAATCACTTACTGAAAAAAAAAGTAGTTTCACCAACTTAAACCTGAAGTTTGGAAGGAAGGATACAAATAAAATGCAGAGGAAACACAAACAGGCTACAGCTAAAACAGGATTATCTAATTTCATGCAGTGGTGCCAGTGCAAAGTCTTGCTGGTGCTGGATTTTAGATTCCAATTCCTTCCCCATCTTCTGGAAACCTCAGAATGGGATATCTCCATGCTGTTTTATTCCTTGAGTGTTAGTATCTGTTGTTTATGTTTAAACTGTATTATTTTGGCCCTTATTTATTTATTTCATATTTTTCATTTATGGCTCAGGAGATAGCAGAGGACAAATATCATGGCTCAATATGCAATTTGGCCACAGTCC